>NW_024467212.1:944136-961128 GCF_000292625.1 Dacryopinax primogenitus | reverse complement strand
TACAAAACTTGGTATGAACATGCCAAGTTGTTGGAGTCCGCTGGCCTGAAGAAGCTCATCAAAAGGTTCAGTGAATGGCCAGGGAGTACATGGGTGAGGTTCCGGCTGTGTGCCTGGAGGAAGAATGATGGACATCTGAAGGATGGCAAGGTGGAGATGGATGAGCAGGCTTGGTGGGTGGAGTCAGATGAAGAGGGAGAGTAAGAGAAGGGCCATGAACTGTAGTCATTGGTGAATTGACTGCATAGAAATACAATAGACAGGCTTGGAGGTGATGTCCTCCATGTCCTCTGTTTTTCTTGTTTTTTGTGTAGTAGTATCAATTAATAATTACCTGACATCTAGATAGAGCAGGCAGCACCGGCTATTGAATTGCTGAGCAATGCACCCTGCCCTGCCCGCTTGACGCGGAGCGGGATTAAATTACTAAGCTCAGGACCCTGACATCTGTATCCAGAGTCCAGAGTCCAGACGTGCCCCAAAACCTGGATGCCCTCGGATTCATAAAAACACACAGCCACGGGCCCGAAACCGCATGTTACTGTTCAAATGACCTATCCCTAATTGGACAGTTGATCTCTCATATTGGAAGTGGGTGTTTGAACCTGCAAACCTGGGAATTTCGCTTGTCGATATGGTACGGGTGATATAAATACAGATAAAGAAGACGTCGCAGAACACGCTCTTGGGTGGAACTAGTGGTCACCGAACGCAACTGCGTAAGGCGCTGTGTCCCTCGCAGTCCTACGAGACATTATACATATCACGTAGAAGTCAAAAGACCATGCCCGAGAACTGCGTTCCCCGGATGTCGCAAAGTGGTGCCTTCCGTGCGGTGTTTCATCCAATGCGCTTGTTCCATATCCAGTTCCAGAAATCTCCAAGCCAAACGTGTCTACTCCCTTCGCTTGAACATAACTCTCTGCTTCAGATCCGGCAAACAGCTAAAACTCGTCCACGTATCTTTCGGCCTCACCCTCTTTGGCAGTCCCTCAAATTTTACGTCATACCTCGAAACGATCACCAGCAGCATGGTCTTCATTTCCTGGCTGGCAAAATACCTTCCTGGGCAGACGTGGGCACCACCGCCCCATAAGAAGAACTCCCCGCTTGCCGTGGCCAGGCTGTTCAGAGCCTCCGATTCCCCACGCGCGATACGGGATGAATATCGCCATGGGTCGAACTCGAGGGGCTTGTAGAAAACGGCAGGGTCGTGTTGTATGCTCCAGGCGTTCATGACTACCTTCGCCCCCTTGGGTACGAAGGTCCCGTCAGAGAGTATGACGTCCTTGACCGCCTTTCTACCCATGGCAGTCACTGTGAGCCCGGTGAACCGCATGCACTCCTTGATGAAGCTGTCGAGTTTGTGCATCTTCCCGAGCGCCTCTTTCGTCCACCCATAGTTGGCCAGAGCGTGATCGACGTCCTCCCTCAGGACTGGGGCGTATTCGGGATGCGCGGCAAGCCAATACAGGACATGCAGGAATCCGAGCGCCGTAGTGTGCATCGCGCCAAAGTTGATCCCCAGTATGCGGGTGGTGATATCCTCTGCTGTGGGGTTGTGTTCTTTCGAAGCGTCCAGCAGCCATTGGAGGAGATCGGACTTGATCCACCGAAAGCCAGGCAGAGACAAGAAAGATCAAGTCCAGTATCAGCAGCATACACAGTGCAAGATCACCACACGCACGGGCTTTTCCTTCTCCCAAAGCTCTCCCATCTCCTGTTCCTTCCTCCGTCTCTCCTCGATCATCGGCACCAAAAACTTCTCAAATCTCCTCCTCGCTCTAGGCGCAGCAGTGACCCATCTCCCCACAAGCGGCTTGAGCAGCTTGGGAAAGAGGCTAATAGTGACTCCTGCAGCAATGACCGTTCCTGAGAAATCGCGCGAGATTTGGGTGTAGACCGGGTCTCGGCAGAGAGGGAGACCGACGAACAGCCTGTTAGAGGCACGGCAGATGACGGAGAGGATAAGGCCGTGAGCGTGTACCGAATTCCATTCTGTCCTAGGTCAGCGGTTATCTCCGAAAGCGAAGCAGAGCTGTAGAATAGGGATAAACAGAAGACTCACCTGTCCTGCTGAGCCGCAGCTCATCCTCGAACGCGCATACAGTCTCGTCATACACCTCCGGAAACTTGGGACCTAGTGCCTGGGTCATCTGCTTGCGTATGACGGCGTTGTGCCACAGGTCCGTAGCGTAAGCCCGGCCGATCGTGTACTCCATGGAGATGGTCTGGGATGACCAGGGATCATGATGAGCGGAGCAGGAGACAAAGGAGGACGCACATCTGTTATCTCTTCCGAGAAGGAGAGCGTGTCGTCTTTTGCTTTGCGCAGGTCGTCATACAGCTCCCTGCCGACGAAGACGATCCACCCTCTGATCCCAGGGAGTTGGAAAGCGTGTTTGTTAAACTGGATGCCGAATGACCATCTCATAGAGGTAGGGGTATGATAGGGTTTGACACACCTTTGCGTACCCTTCTACGAGCAGATCGTTGTACTGCGTTAACATCCTGAACAGGGTGAGGTAACCGAAGAACCAGTCTGATGTGAGGACGGGAGCGCTGGACCTGCGCGACCGGGAGAGGAGGGCAATGAGGAATAAGACGACGATAGCGCTGAGGATGATGCTCCATTGGATGGCCATCGGTCTAGCGGCTGGAGAACGTTGTGCGGTTCGTAAGGCAAAGGAGTATCAGGGAGAGAGTAGAGAGCTGAACGCGGTACTCGTCAAAGCTCAGACGGACCGAGGTATGCCAGCGCCTGATGTCTATACATAGGCTCAGTCCCAGCCAGGACTTCCCTCTGTCGAATTGCACGAGGCAGCCGGATCCCTATTGAGTAGGGGTCTTGTTCCAGATCGAGAATATTCACTATCGGCATCGATAAGCAGGTTTGGGTTCAAACGCGTTTGGAGGAAGCGCTGGTAGCTTTTCTTGGGTAGTGGCTTGCGGTGCTCGAGCGAAGGGAATCGTGACAGCGATCGGCTTGCGATATCACGTTTGATAATCCCGCATGAATGAGTGCTTTTGACAGAGAAACCGCCAACGTGAATGGTTCAAGTGGGTCTAAACACGGCACGAGGGAAACTGGAGTTCGGATATGCCGTACAAAGGGACATAGGCACCTGTGTGTCCCGCCGACGTCTGAGGAACTGCCAAAGACATAAGGGGCCGGTGTATCTAGTGTGCGACCTGGTAGTAGGGTAAACGCATGCTTGAGCTGTCGATGACGTTTGAATGAGATAACCAACGCGGGATGCAAGACTTGTCGAGATTCGAGGACGTAGGCACCTCGGATTGTCCAATCCTAAGTGGTCGATTCCAGATGCAAGAGCTACCGGTGACCGGCCAGTATCGTGGGATCCAATAACCAGAAAGGAAGCTCTCTCCCAGTGAGGTCCGAGCAATCAGCTTCTGCCGCGGAGATGCCTCCAGGAGACGATCCGTCGCTTCCGAGTGTGTCTTGTCCAGCTGACCGAGAGCGCTGATCCGAGCATCCAGCGCATAGGCACGATCATGCGCAATGGGGAACAGAATGCCGCGGAGTCAACAGTCCGAGACCGATTGAGCCGAACAGTACCGTATCCTCCTTGTGAACGATGCTCTGATCTGATCTAATAGACTTGTTGCTCGTGCTTCATATATCACGCTTCATGGCGACGTGGTCATCGGGCGTGTGATTGTTGGAATGATGAGGCTGAACCCGGGATGAAGCGGGGAGGAACGGACATGTGTTGGGTTCTTGGAGTACTTTTGTCGGTGTGGTGATGTCCTTATGAAGAAAGGTGGGAGATGAAGGGACTGCGGGTGTTGTGGCTGAGAAGGGGAATGTAAGCGGGTGGTCGTGTGCATGTTAATGTAATATAAACGTTTACTATACGGGGAGTACCGGTGCAAAGGGATATCGGTCATTAGACAGTCGAAAAGTGTGTGGGGAAAGTGCGGGGAAGGAGGTGGAACGGTGGAGGGGACAAGAGACGGAACCAGATGTTATTCACCGGCCGAATGTTCCCCCTTTACACCCTGGCTCCCCTTCTTCCGGCGCCTTCCTCCTCCTCCCGACGATCACACACCCAGCACACAACATACTTATACTACTTCCCTTACTCGAGCTTTACCCCTCCTCTCCTCCTCCCCATCCTCTCGTGTGCGTCTCCACAGGAAGACATGGCAACCCGCTCAGACAGGATAGCAACGGACATTATGTCCGGTCGGCAGGTAGAGGACTCTACCACAGACCCAAAGGGAATCGAGACTAGCACTCAGCCTCCCTTGGCACGCGGGCCGAAGAAGAAGAAGCCCTATCCTTTCTGGCTCGGCGGGTTGGCAGCATGCTCAGCAGCAGTCATCACCCAGTGCGTCTCCTCCCCACTACCTGTTTCAAGCACTGACAGCATCCCAGTCCGCTAGATCTCACCAAAGTCCGCATGCAGGTGTCAGGCGACAAGCACATGATCTCCTCCATACGTAAGACGATGCAGATGGGCGGAGGGCTCCGTGGACTCTTCGACGGCCTCACGGGTACCATCTTCCGCCAAGCGACGTACTCTGTCACCAGGTTCGGAGTGTACGATATCATCAAGCGCGAGATACATGATGGGCCTGAGCGGGAGATGCCAATGTGGAAACTTATCTTCTCGGGGTGCAGTGGTGCGTCTCCGTCTATGCAAGGAAAGAGAGTGGTCCAGCTGAGAGAGTGTAGCGGGTGCGATCGCGGGGCTCGTTGGGAATCCGGCGGGTGAGTCCACTATAGATCCTTTCAACCTCCTCCACCCTCCACATCTCCTATTCGTCCCGCATCCCGTGCTAACCTAGCTCAGAGATCATCCTCGTCCGTATGCAAGCGGACAAAGCCAAGCCAGCCGAGCAACAGCTGCATTACCGGAACGCGCTTCAAGGTCTAGGCCGTGTACGCCCTTCCTCTCCCTCCTGCCTATCCTATCTAATTTCCCCTAGATGATACGAGACGAAGGCCTCTCGTCGACATTCCGTGGCGTGGCGCCTAATGTCGTCCGTACGATCCTTATGAACGGTTCCCAGCTGGCGGCGTACGACTGGTTCAAGCAGCAACTGCTCAGGCTGCCTTGGTTCGAGGACAACATCGTCACGCACTTTTCGGCGAGTTTCTGTGCGGTGAGTGTCGTTCTATTTCGAGAGGTTCGAGAGGTTGCGAGGGGTGCGAGCGCACTCCGAGGCGCGAGACCCGTGGGAACGCGTTATGCCCGAGGGGAGGCGCGTTCACCGGCAGAAGGTGCAGGCTAAACCTACCTAGCTGGGAAAGCGTACCTGGGTAGGGCAAGGTGCCAAGGCACGTCCCTGCATATACTCGCTGTGCATGCTCTGCAGAGCAAGCAGCCAACCCCGCTGCACGGTTCTCAAAGAACGTGCTGGCGGTCTTCCCCGACTCGTGCGATTCTCCCCGACCTAGGGGCCGAGGCGTTTCACCCTATTCTCATCCTGCACTACGTTCTGCGTTCTACATTCTGTGCCTGTTCTATGCGTAGGACTTCGCTGACTCCTGCTCGTGCGTGCGTGGGGACTTGGCACACAGGGAACTGTCGCTACGAGTTGGGTGAACCTTTTCCCGTTAAGGGACTTTACTGACCTGTCGTCTCTATCCTCCGCTTACCCTCCTCTCACCCCCCTGCTCGCTCGCTCACCCACTCAATCCCGCTCGCTCGATCAGCCGTCTGCTCCCCCGCCGATGTCATCAAATCCCGGATAATGTCCGCCTCCGGAAAGGGCGGGTCCGTAATGTCCGCAATCTCCAACAGCTTCAAGACCGAAGGCCCGATGTGGATGTTCAAAGGCTGGCTGCCATCTTGGACCCGTCTCCAGCCGCAGACCATACTCATCTTTATATTCTTGGAACAGTTTAAGAAGGGTGTGGATTGGTACAGAGGGGATAAGTGAGCCTAAACCCTGGGGAGCCGCTGAGGGTGAGCGGGAAGGGTGGAAAGAGGGAGGGCATAAAAATGTGGAAGGAAGGGCGTCGAACCTAGACGGTAGACGGCTACTAGAGGCTAGAGGGACGCGCTCGTCCGGTGTGAAAGCGTCCAGGCGTGTTGCGTGCCAGAGCTTGTATGCGAATGGGTCAGATTAGACTGAGCCACCTTTCTTGAGCCTGTAGCACGCATTTACCCTTTTCACTTTCACGTTCACTTTCACCTTCATCCTATTCTCCATTCTCCATCCCCTACACTCCCTTTCTGGCGCATGTACGTGCTCCGCTGGATCTTTGTATCTTTATATGAGTGAATACAGTAGGTCTTGTCTGACATGGATTGGTGGCCCTCGTAAAAGGTGCTCAAGGTGTACCTTCCCCATTTCGTCCAGGTCAGGTTCGTCCGGAACTGAAGCTTACGGAAGGATGTGAGTTAGGTGCGTTGAAGTGCAAGACCTTCGCCACAAGCTGGTGAAGGGTAAGGTGGCTGGAGCCTTACGGATCATATTCCGGGGGATGAGCGACATTTCGAACCTCCAATAGTCTCCTCGGCTTGAAGTACCGCTCGCTCGAGGAAGGTGTCTTCGACATAGTGAACACTTCTAAGCCAGAGGAGCGATAGTGAAGCAGGAGAACCTTCCTAACCCTCTAAACCATTTTTAATATGTAGAGCTAGCGGATTGTGAATAGTGTCGACTGGAGTATTATGCCGCTCATCGAATTGATATTGTGTAAGAACAAGGGGGTGTTGACCTCAGTCTCCTGACCATTTCATCTTCGCGTCAACCTTCACGCGCTCACTTGTCATCCATTTCAGCCTGAACCGTGTCCGTCTCATCCCTCCATTTGATTTATATATCTCTGGTCATTCAGACAGCATGGGATTACAATTTCACTGTACTCTCTGTCCATCAAAGAGGCAGCATGGTGTGTCCTGAGCAACTCCCACCGAGCGGCATTCGGGTCATCATCGTTGGTGCTGGTGAGCAGCAGTCATACTCCCACGACCAATCCGCAATTCATCTCATAACTAGGTATTGGTGGCTTGGCATGCGCCATCGAATGCAAGAACAAGGGGCACAACGTCGTCGTGCTCGAGAAGTTCCCCAAGCTCGAGATCTTAGGCGATATCATCTCTTTCGGTCCGAACGCAGGACGTATTATCGAGCGCTGGGGAAATGGCGTCGTCGCTGATCGTCTGCGCCCGGTCACGCTCATCCACACCGGCTCGCGCTGGAAGCGCTATGACGGCGTGGATATCACGACGATGCCGACGTATGGGCTCAAGTTTGGCAGTCCCGCGTACAACGGCCATCGGGGTGAGTTTCACGAGATCTTCTTCAACTTTGCGACGGAGATCGGGGTGGAGATCCGGCTTGGGCAGAGGGTGGACGAGTACTGGGAGGAAGAGGACAAGGGGGGCGTTATCGTTAATGGGCAGAGGATGGAGGCGGACCTCGTGGTTGGCGCCGATGGCGTGAGGAGCAAGGCGAGGAAGCTTGTGCTTGGGTATGAGGACAAACCGCGTTCGTCGGGATATGCAGTGTGGAGAACGTGGTTCACCAGCGAAGAACTTGCGAAAGATCCGCTCACGGCATGGATGACGAAGGATAACACGCATACAGGGTGGTTTGGGCCTGATGTACGGGTTGTCCCTCTTTGCCTGTGTGCCATCGAACTCACTTTGCTAGGTACACTTTCTTGCTGCCTCGCTAAAGGGAGGAAAGGATATCTCTTGGGTGTGCACACATGAGGTACGGTCATGCTCCTCTATGCAACAACTCCTCATTGAGTACATCAGGACAAAGCGGATATCGAGGAATCATGGTCTTTCCCAGGGAAAATAGAAGATGTTCTCAAGGTGGTAGGGGACTGGGATCCGGTCGTGCAGACGCTAGTGAAGAAAACGCCGCCCGAGAAACTTGTAGACTGGAAGCTGGTTTATCGGGATCCTCTCCCTACTGTGCGCAACGTCTCCTTTATTTCCCGGAGGCAAGGTCTGATGGGCATCAAAGTGGATATCAAAAGGAGGGAGAACGTGTCTCCTCGGCGATGCTGCACACCCTTTCCTGCCCACCTCAATCCAAGGTGCCTCTCAAGCCATGGAGGACGGTGTCGTTCTCGCCGCTTGCCTGCATGCCGCTGGTAAGGACCGCATTCCTTTAGCGGTAAGGTGCTACGAGCGCATCCGATATGAACGCTGCCGGCGTGCACAGCGTCTAGGAGAAACGAATCGTGACACCTGGCATAAAGCGGACTATACTAAGGTGCTGGAGAAAGATCGTGCGGAGGGGATGAAGCTGCCTACACCTCCCTGGTTGTTCTCGCATGATGCAGAGACGAACGCATACCAGATTTTCCCTGAGGTGTCGAAGAATATCCTAGAGGGGAAGTATGGATTTCAAGAAATTGGGTATCAGACCGGGATATGCGAAAGGAAAGTTGATCCGGTTAGTAGGGGCGTGTGAGCTGGTAGCTTGCCACTCGAGGATATTCATCAATCATACCTGTGCCCCATGTAGACAATGTCAACAATGCAGGATTTGCCTTGAGATGAACAAGGCAATGAAGGAGATTATTACACCTCTCTTTCAACAATTATTACGAAGGCCCGCAGTTGGGAAACTCACGCAAGATCATGTGATCAGCGCTAACCTACTTTATGACAGGTTCACCTAGTCATCGTCCATCTCCTCCTCGACCTCTCATCTGCTCCTCATTCTCTGTTCCTCATCACCACCGCTACGTCTCGATATCATGCGATGACTACACTTCTCCCCTTTCAAAAGCACATTATCGATGAGTTCCACTCTCCAAACACCAGCGAGCTCCTCATCCTCGCACGCGGACTCGGCCTCCGCAAGATCCTCTGCACCCTGCTCAAGATATACGACTCGCCCTCGTCGCTTGTACTCCTCGTGGGTGCATCACCGGAGGAAGAAGTGGGAATTGGGGAGGAGCTGGGTGTGATGGGTGTGAGGAGACCGGGGTTGAGGGTCGTAGACTACGAGATGCCTCGTGCAGAGAGGAGGGAGATGTACAAAGCTGGTGGACTCGTCAGCGTCACCAGCCGCATCTTGGTGGTGGACATGCTTCAACGTGACATTCCAGTAGACAAAATAACTGGGATGGTCGTTCTTCATGCAGAAAAGTGCGTGCTTCCCCGCTGCGTGCGCTCGTCGACTCACCCAGCGCAGAGTCTCACCCACAAGCACCGAATCATTCATCGTCCGCTTATTCCGTGAATCCAATCCATCCGGATTCCTCAAAGCCTTCAGCGGCGAGCCCGAATTCTTTCAGTCTGGCTTCTCTCCTCTCCGGAGCGTGATGAAAGAGCTGCGAATTTCTATCGTCCGCCTCTACCCGCGCTTTCACGAATTAGTCCAGGAAAGCCTGAGTAAGCGCACGGCGGATGTAGTGGAGATATATCAGCCTATGAGCGAGAGCATGCGCGAGATTCATCGGTGTATTACCGAGTGTATGGAAGCTACGTTGGGGGAGATCAAGCGGAGTCACACTACCGTGAGTTTCTCTAGTTCAGACAGGCACGCACCTAACAACATACAGCTGGATCTAGACGACCTAACAGTGGAGGCGGCCTACTTCCCCTCCTCCTCAAACCTCATCCGACATCTGCTCGATCCCGTCTGGCACAGGGTCGGCCCCCGCACGAACCAGCTCGTCAAAGACCTTGCTGAGTTGCGCAGACTCCTGCGTTTCCTACTGGCTTACCCACCTATCACCTTCCTCAAGTACCTCGAAAGTATCGTCGCGAGCAATACTGTCTCCGAGACGGGAGCGGCAAAGGTGCACCAGAGCCCGTGGTTGTATATGGATGCGGCGAACTCGATGATTGTCACCGCGAAGGTAAGGTGCTATACATTGACCGAGAAGGCAAAATCGAAGGGGACGATTACGGCAGCAGCGGTGGACGGGCATGAACCACACGACGACGAACTGGACGTGCTGGACGAGTGGGAAGGGTTGCAGGGGCGCACAAAGAAACCGGGCAAGGTGAGGCCGAAGTGGCTCCCGGAGGGGATGACACCTGTGTATGAGGAACTTCCGAAATGGGACTTACTCAGACGCGTACTGCTCGAGATTGAGGAGATTATGGTGCAAAATCCATACCCGGCCCGTCCGTCCGTCTTCTGCCGATTTTGAGTAGGTGCTGACATCGTGTAGATGCACCGGGAACAAACCTCGTCCTAATCATGGTACAAGACCATAAAACCTGCGCCCTCCTCCGAGAATACCTCACCTCCCTCCCCCAAACCTCTTCATCCTCTGAGGTCGACCCAGAAAACCCACCGGGAAAGAAAATGTTAGACAACTACTTGCGAGAGTACGTTTTCTGGAAGGGGAGAGGGTTGAGGCATACGATGCAGGCCAAGAAGGAGCTTGGGAAGGGCCTTGCAGGTGGTGGGGGACTGAGGCGTGTTGCTCCTGGGGCTCCGGATGCGCCTGAAAGTGCAGACCGTGCTGGGGCAGATCGAGAAAATGGAGTGAGCGAGGCCCTGTTGAAAAAGGACAAGCTGAGGGAGCGGGTGATACATCAACGACGGAGGATGAGAGGGGGAAAGCCGCCCGAACCCGTGGGCAGGAGTATCCTTAGAGGCGGCGCGGCGGCTGAGGAGGTCAAGATGGAGGAGGAAGCTGTGGAGCTTGAGGAGTTGTACGTCCCTTGCTCTTGTCAAGAGCACTGCTGATCTGAAAGAGTCATGTGCAGTATCGATGCGACCCATGCCTCCCCACCACCTTTGACACTCAACACCATGTCTGAGGAAGACATCGTGTCCTTAGTGGACCGGATCGACAGTGCATCCTTCGACCAAGACTTCGGCATAATCCCCGACGAGCAAATCGTTCTCATCCGCGCGTATGGGGACGACAGTGATGATCTCCTGCTCGCCGAGCTCCAACCGCGCTGGATCATCATGTACGAGCCTGATCAAGCGTTCATCCGCCGCGTGGAAGTATACCGGTCTTCCCACCCTGGACTGGCTGTGAGAGTATACTTCATGGTGTACGAGATGACGAGTGAGGACTATATGTACCTCGCAAGTCAGCGCAGGGAGAAGGACGCGTTTGCAAAGTTGATCGAGGAGAGGGCGACGATGTTGAACCCAATACTGGAACAGCCAACGCGGGCTGGCACCAATGATCTGATCAAGACGATCAGCTCTCGGATCGCGGGTGGGGGAAATGTTGTCAATTCAGAGCCGACAAGGGTCCGTTCTATTGTGTATGGACAAGGACCAGGCTGACAACCGAACAGATTATCGTTGACATGCGCGAGTTCCGCTCCAGCCTGCCATCCCTCCTGCATGCCACCAACATCCAGATTGTTCCTGCTACCTTGACGGTCGGCGACTATGTCCTCACCCCCGATATGGTCGTCGAGCGCAAGAGCGTGCCTGATCTGGTTCAGAGTTTCAACAGTGGCCGGCTGTATACCCAATGCGAACTTATGTCTGTACACTACAAACAGCCCATCCTACTCATCGAGTTCGAACAGGACAAGTCATTCTCTTTGCAGGTTCGTACCTTCATATCCTGGGTTGTCTTGTAGCTCAGCAGATCACAGACGATCTCAGAAACTCGATCTCAGGCCAAGACAACCAAGCCCAACCAACCAGCAGAATTCAACACCCCTGACATGTCGTCGATCCAGGCCAAGCTGGTTCTCCTCACGCTTGCCTTCCATCGTCTAGGAATCATCTGGTCGTCCTCTCCATTTGCAACAGCGAAGATATTCGCGGATCTTAAGATGAACCACCCTGAACCAGACCCGTCCCGGGCGATACAGATTGGCGCGGAAGAGGGCGGGGGGAGCATGGCGGAAGGTGGATGGAACAATCAAGCGGAAGACCTCGTTCGTTGTTTCCCAGGTATCACGAGCAAGAACGTGCGATATGTAATGGGGAAGGTGGCCAGTGTGAAAGAACTGTGCAAGCTCAGCAAGGAGGAGATGGAAAGCTTGCTTGGGACGGACGGCGGTAAACAATGTTACAACTTTGTACATCGTGGTACTCGGAAGGAGAAGGGTGCGTAAGTGTTTAGGTGTATCATTAGACAAAAGCTTTGGTTGTATTGCATACTTTATATTATTATATTCCGCATTTGATGTATCGCAGACTGAAGGAGCTACACTCTTTGTATACAGAGGAGCGCGTGCAGGACACACACGAGATAACAACAACTTTATCGATTTATGACTGGAGAGCTGTATACATGTCTAACCAGCTAGAGAAGTGGGAGGGAGAACCCCCTTACTTCTTCTCTTGCGACTTCTTGTACGCGCTCACGCTGTCAACGAGGGTGTCTCCAAGCGAGCGGTAGGTCATCCCAAGGATATCGGCCGACTTGCTTAGGTCCGCGATGTCGTACTTGTCCTCACCCGGAACTCGCTCAGTGAGCACGCCAGGGATGTTACGCTTCGACAGCTCGTCGCGAAGATCTTGCCACCTATAAGGGCCTGCTCACAATCATGAGCCGTCTGCTATCATGATGAAGCGTTCACAGAACTGCGCACCTCCAGCGATGAAGATCCTCTCTCCGCCAGCCTTGTCCTTCTGAAGACTGAGCATATGGGCCTTCGCAACGTCCCGCACGTCGATCCAGAACCCGGCATGGTCGTTAGCAAGATTCCCCGCCTTCTCGAGCAAAGCGTTCCTGTAGACGAGGCTGTTCGAGAAGTTGGGCTCGTCCTGAAGGATAGGGCCGAAGATCTGAGTAGGCGTCGTGAGTGAGATGGGAGCTGGTGAAAGCGTGAATACGACCTCCCCAGGGAGGAGTGAGCGTCACGAGGTCCCAGTTGAGTTTCCCCTTGTGCGCGTTGTAGAAGTTCCAGGCGATGCGTTCGGCATCCGTCTTGGCTGCGAGGTAGTACGTCGCACCCGGGAGTCCCTTTGGGCCCTTTGGGTTCTCCTTCACCATCTTAGTAGCATTATCGTTCCAGATCGTCTGATCATAATTGTAAGCCTCGGTGAGGAGAAAAAGGAGACAGCAACGTACTTCATCATAAGTGAAACCATGCTCATGGGGCTCCATCATCGCGACGAACGAAGAAGTAAGAACGACACGCTTAACCGTAGTGCTCTTCTCGAGGCTGTTGAAGATCGATTCCGCACCTTTGACAGCCGGGACGTAGATCTCTGTTCCGGGCATTAATGGTATCACAACATACCTAGAGGGCAGGATGCTTGCCTTCACGCGTGCCGTCAAGATTATCCGGAACAGGAGAAGCAGCGTGCACAACCGCGTCGACGCCTTTAATCGCTTCGTCGAACGCGCCTGCCTTGGTTATATCCTCGACGATGGCGTACTCGATATGGTCGGCATGGGCCGAGAACTTATTCTTGATCCACTCGCCCTTAGAGGCTGAGCGGACCGTGCCGCGGACGATACAACCGCCTTCCAGCAGCTGTTTGACGATATGCAAGCCAACGAAGCCGTTGGCACCTTGGGCTAAGTATCAGTGACTACTTCTTGCTGATCTTGTTCTGCTACATAACAGTAACGAGGACCTTGGCGGGAGCTTGTACGGAAACCATTATCGATTTAAAGTTATGGGTTTAAGCTGGTTGTTTTTTGAGTTGATTTAGGATCTTTAGTGTGCTTTGGATGTCGGAAAGAGGCAGCTTTCCACGGGCATTTTATAGGACAGCAGCCTGTTAGACCTGAAGGTCCCAGTTCGTACAACCCACCAAGGACCGCCGGAGATGACAAAGACAATGGTTGGTCAGATTTCCAACCCATTTCGCCATGGGAAAATGCCAAGAGGACCGCAAATCAACTCAAGTGAAGGTTGGTAAGCAGATCAAGGGTCGCGACTCTGCCACACGTGGTTTGTCAGCAAAAGCCGATGTTTCTCGACGCCAAAACCCGACGTGGGCCACCAGCCACCGGAGATATGCACTACTTCAAATGAACAAGATGTCGAGAATGGCACCGGAGATAAGCCTTTGCTCGCAGAGGCGCCGAGATTTTGCCCGTGATTGAGTGAACCAGAGTTGACTAGAAACTGATCTCCATCCGGTCGATGAATGATCAAATTAACTTCTGTACTGCTCTTGCATTGTACCCTCTAGCCTTGACCGTGATTCATGGCCAGCAAAACGCCAAAGTGAATGGGTGAATGTTATCGTCAAACCGACGGGGTGGTCGTAAAAAATATCCGCATGATTGTCATGAGCAAGGGACCCTTACTTATTTTCCCTCTTCTCCTGTGCGGCAGGATGACGGATCTTCCCCCTCTCAAGCTTGATCTGGGCGAGCTATCTAGAGTAGATGGGTCGGCTAGGTTTGCTTCAGGTGAGAAAAGTGTCAGAGAGAAGGGAGACGCAGCTCACTTAAGGGTCAGGGAGTGTCATCGCTCTGGCCTCCGTGACAGGACCTATTGATGTCAGGAGTGGATGGGAGAAGCCGGAAGAGGCATTTTTGGAGGTGAATGTCAGGCCCTTAGAAGGTGTTCCAGGTGAGCAAGTTGTACATAACAACGTGTAGGGAATCTGATCGTTTGTCCAGGTACTCAGGCGAAATCGATCGCTCAGACGCTGAAATCTGCTCTCACTCCATCCCTCTTGCTTGGACGAGCACCACGCACGCTCATTCAACTCACCCTACAAGCACTCTCTCCTTCCTCGCTCCCTTCGAACTTTGCACAACCCCAAATATCCTTATGTGGAAAAGCGGCGATGATGAATGCTGCTACGGCCGCGTTCCTCGACGCGGGTAGCGTGAGCATGCGTGGCATTGTATGCGCCTGTGCGGTTGGCACCAGGAACGGTGGACTTGTGCTTGACCCGACAGAGAAAGAGGAAACGGGTGCTTTTGGGTTCTTATTTCGCGGAACAGTGTCCGGGGAGCTGGTATGGGCTGAATGGGAAGGGGAAGAGGGAGACTGGGAGAAGGTCGCGAGAGAGGCACGGACGGGCGCCGAGATCGTAAGAGATTTCATCAGAGCGCAGTTTGAGCGAGCAGCAGGTCTTGCGCAGGAGGACGAGGTGATGATATAGCGCAGATCTGGGTAATAAACATTAACATGTAACACTATCTAAATATGTACACAGCGCATAATAGCATTGGCTCGCATCGTCCGGAGCCTTTGATATGGCTGGAATTTTAGTCTACATTAGACGGCATCCGCATCGACGTTCCACTTGGTTGAGATGGGAGGTTTCATCTAGAAGTGAACATGCGTTCAAGCGACTTGATCAGTGTACGTACGCGACCCGTCGTTTGCCATGTTACCAGCGAAAAAAAGTGCATTCGCAGCTCTTCCACAGCGCTGTACTCTCTTCCCTCTCACAGCGAGCAGCCTAGAGACGGTGAGCAGCCATGGTTGCTGTTCTAGTCTCTTCACCTGAAATTAGAGCGGCGACTTTGCATTGTCGGATACCATTCTATCTCCATCTATACGCGTCACCATTCGTCGTTGTTTGGTCCGTCTTTGGCTATGCCTACTTCACCAAGTACGACGAATGGTTTGGGACGCAGGAGCGCGCATTTGCCGCAGGATCGATCGTGCTCGCCTGTCATCTCTTCAGCTTCCTAATCCCACAATGCAGCCCGGGTGTCAAGGCGAGGCTGACATGCGTGAATGTACGCATCTTTTCATAGCATGCGTGCACACAGGCGCTGACCTTTACACAGGCCTCATCGCTCGACCAAGCGGATTGCATTCGGATCGTTCCAACGGAAGACAGAGGAAGGGACATGATTGTTCCTCTGAGGAAGAACCCTACGAGCCTGACAACCTACACCTTCGTCTACCAATCTGAGACATACATCTGCACTGCGGGCAAACCCTTCACTCGGCTACCCTATCCGTGCGACTCTCGTCCCCTGCTGTCATCTTTCACCGCCATTGGACTGTCGTCGTCGAGTCTGCCTGCTCTGCGGGAGTCTTATGGTCCCAACACCCTTGATATACCCCTGCCGTCATTTGGCGAAATGTTTGCCGGACATGGTGTCGCGTCCTTCTTTGTCTTCCAGATGCTCTGTGTCGGTCTTTGGTCTCTGGATGAATACTGGCACTGCAATGTGTTTGTCGCTTTCCTGATGCTGGTGCTCGAGTGCACAGTAATGTTCCAGGTGCGCCTGTCGCAGATCGACGCGAGTCGACGGCTGTCCCAGCGCGTCAAAACACTCAAGGAGTCTCGGACAATCCCCATTGCGCCATTCCCAATCTTATGCTATCGCGACAAGAAGTGGCGGTCAGTCAAGACGGACGAGCTAGTCCCGGGCGATATAGTGTCCATTAGTGAGTGGACATGCTACCTATGTGATATCGTCTGACTCAAAGACGCAAGCGAGAAGCAAGGAAGATACCGCTGTTCCTGCCGACCTTCTTCTCCTGCATGGATCAGTCATCATGAATGAGGCGCTCCTATCCGGAGACGCAACACCTCTGCTCAAAGAGAGCATCAAGCGATGCAATGGGAGCGAGAAGCTGGACATCAATGGAGCGCACAGCGATAGCGTACTTTACGGAGGAACGAGGGTGTTGCAAGTACGGCCAGGGGAAGTCACCGCTGGGGATGGCGGTTGTATAGCCGAGGTCCTGCGCACAGGCTTCGGAACGACACAAGGACAACTCATTCGGAGGATGCTATCCACTACGGAGGGAGCCTCAGCGCACAACCTCGAGTCGTGGCTCTTCATCGAATTCCTCCTTATCTTTGCTATCGCCGCGCTGTGGGACGTTTGGGTGCCCGGGCGACAACGTGGCATGTCCACCTACGAGCGTCTGTCCGACTGCATCCTCATCATCGCAACCGTGGTCCTGCCCCGATTTCCCAAGGAGCTCTTGCTGGTGGTCAACTGGAGCCTTATCACGCTGTACAAGTACGGTTAGTATTAGTTCGCGAAACTGGTGAAGCAGAAATTCATCGCTTCTTAGCAATGTGTCCACCTGCTGGCAACGAACTATCAGTTGAATCATCCGTTTCTGAACGTCCTATAGGATGCGGAAGCACCGGTCTCCTCGTTTCGTACTGTAGCCCCGAGGGCAAGTGTGTGGCCAAGAAGCCGCATGACCATGC
>NW_024467212.1:895151-943404 GCF_000292625.1 Dacryopinax primogenitus | reverse complement strand
GGTGGCACGGCTCGGACATCCCCCTTAATCAACGCATCAGGTGGTGCCTTCAGGTGACGTGTGCAATCGAGGCAATACACGCCCAGAAGGTCATCCATGCCGACCTCAAGCTTCACAATATCCTCCTCGATGAGCAGCTGAACATCAAGCTTGCCGACTTCGAGGGAGCGTCGTTCCCTGGCAACTACCACGGAACAGCGTCTATCGGCCCTCAACTGACAGTCAAGGACTTCTGCAGCCAACCGATGTTGGATTGGGAGGAGTTCTCCCGAGTCGATATATACTGCCTTGGCAGTGTCATGTATTGGATCCTTGTAGGGAAAGCTCCTTTCCAAGGCGTTGAAGGATATGAAACGGATGAGGATTTCATCCGGGCATACGAGGAAGGGAACTTTCCCGACACATCAGGACTTTTACTGGGGGATCTGATACGACACATCTGGACAGGCAAGGTTCGAGACACGGACGAGATAGTGTACCGAATACTGTGTGCGCGTGGGCCTGCCAGTGGAGAGAACGCATGAGCTGCATGATCTTCAACCGCCGTCTTGGGCCACTGGCAGTCTAGATCCCTCCTCAGTCCAGGACATGACCTCCCGCGGAACATCATATCATCATACCGTGAGTCAGAATAGGACATTCAGAATCCTAGTGTCCTATTCCAACTCGCCGTACCCGCTCCCGTGGACGAACCACCGCTGGGCTTTTCATCCTCTTTTTTCTTAGAACATTCGGGGCACTTTTACAACGTGGGCTCTCTGACGAGAGCTTCCATACCTTCCCTTGGACTTCCCTTGGTTTTAGGTGCTGTATCCTGCTTACCTCGGTACACCCGTACACCCGTTCCTGCAATAGGCGTCATGAGAGAAGTGATCCGGAAGGTCTCAATTGGGACCGCAACCGCAACTGTCTCAACCCCGTCACTTGTGACAAGTGCAAGTGCAAGGATGTCTGTCGTGGGCATTAAAGCGTCATGGTACTGTTCGCTGGTGATGAGAGCAGATCTTGGATCTTGGTCGTAGGTATTAGCATGTAGCATTATCTGAATACACAGCAGGTAGATTCTCAAACCAACAATACCGTTCTGTACAACGTACGTTACCATAAGACAGCGCCCCTCCGCCTCCCAGGGAGCAGGTGGAGCACTCATTGATATTCCCTAAGCCAGGCAAACGTCTCCTCCGGGCTTTCCCCCTTCCAAGACCGTATCATCTCCCTCTCCCACATCCCCCCCTCCCCCTCCTGCACGTCCACGCCCAGTTTCTCCCACTGTGAGAACCTCCTTCTTCCCTTTTGTAAAAATACCACCAGGGGAGGGAGTACCTTTTCCCACCCGGGGTGGGGGAGTACGAAAAGCGAGCCAAAAACCTGGTGCGTATCTGTCCACCTCGAGCTGTACACCCCCACCCCCCTCTCAGGGGAAGAGCTGATATCCCTAGGTGCGTAAACTGTGGAGTATGTGCTGCGGGAGAAGAGGGAAGAGAGGGACGCGGGCGTATGAGCGGGGAGGACGAGTGTTGCTGATAGGTCCTGGGAGGAGAGTCGGATGTTCGCTAGGTATACAGGTCGGAGGAGGGGGACGACTCTTGGCTGTTCGTTGTTTTTTGGGTTCTGTCAGCTTGGGCAGTATGCCGGTGTCATTGTACGTACATGGAGTAACTTTGACCCTGGCAGAATCTTGAGCCCTCCAGTACTGCCCTCCAACTCCAACTCCAACTCCAGCTCAGGCAAGCGCTCGCACCACTGCTCCAACACCCCCACAGGCGAGAGTCCATACCCTATCGTGCGCACTTCTTGCCCCCAAGGTGTGCTGAGCATAGGGGAGTGGAACGGTTCTGGATGTGTGTGCCAGGGCTCGCATAAGGGGAGGTCGCACAGCGGGGGTAGTGTATGTCCTGGGATGTTACTACCCAGCCCAATTCCCCAAGTACCGAGTTCCGTTCAGCACCCATCGACAGTAAAGGAAATACCAAACTCACATATCCCAAAACCCGCAAACGACCCTCCCCCTCTCCGCCCCATACTCATAAACCAACTCCAACCCCGTGCTGAGGTGCCAAGTAGGGACATACACTGGTTGCAGGGGTCCTAGTTGCCAGGTATCGGGGTTGGGGGGGGAGAAGGGGAAGGGGTTGAGTAGCGTGCGAAGGGGAAGGGGGAGGGTGCGAGGAGAGCCAGAGGGAGGTGCAGGGGAGGCAGAGAGCGGGAGAGTATAAGAGTGAACTTGAAATATGCGGCGTGCGACAGTAGGTGATAAGTTGAATCTAAGAGCGGATACTTTGGGGTTGTAGAGCCCATCTTTGGTGGTGGTTGTGGTGGTTGTGGTGGTTGTGGATAGACATCGATTGAGGGAAGAGAGTGTACGTCGGGTTAACATTGCACTGTCAGTCACAAGAAAGGAGCGGACTGAGGTGTACGGCCTTAGGGGGCTTACATCCGACCTCAAGGGATGACGTCTTGGCTCTCGGGTTATTGACGTCACATACACCTCACCTCACCACATCATCATCATCCACCACATCACCCCACTCAACGCTTCGTGTAAAATAATGAATATTCATACCGTCACTCTCTACTCCACCCACCTCACCCCCAGAAAGAGGGAAGGGAAGGACATCCATCAACCCAGCACCGCACCGCAGGGCATGAGACAGACAGAGTAGATAAAGGAACAAGTACGATAGTAGTTGACTGATCCATGTGCAGCTAACCAGACAGAACAGAACATGCATGAGCGCATGTTCAGTCCGACATTTTAGCTAGGTATGCTTAAAGAACGTAAAAGTAAAAAAAAAAAAGAAGTCAAAAGTCAAAAAGTCAAAAAGTGAGCAGTCCTTGTCATCACCCCACCCGCAGGCAAATGGCTAAACTAGCACAAACAACCCCCCAACAAGCGCCAGCAATCCCATCCCCACAATCGGCAACCCCGCCATAGCAGCAGGAGCGCTAGAAGTGCCCGTGCCCGTGCTCGCCCCGCTCGTCGGTGCAGATCCAGCAGCGTTCCTGCTCGTCCCCGCCCCATTCCCAGCCGCGACGGTATTGGTCGCCCCTGCCGAAGAAGCGGTCAACGATGCCGGCGCAGAGCTAGGCAACACCCCCGCAAGATCGGTAAACAGTTCCGCCGATTGGTATGTCACGCAGTTACTGCTACTCGGGGGAATGGGCGTATAGGGAATGGTCGAAAACCCAGTCCACCCCTGAGTCCAAGTGGACGTCTTCCCGTCCGCACCCACATACTGTCCCACAGGAGGAGCGTTATCCGCGTCGCAGACTTCGAACGTCCCGTTCTGGGCGGCGTTGGGCATGTTGTAGTTACATCCGACTTCGTCGTCTTGGTTGAAACAGTAGGCGTAGGCGTCGGGGTCGTACGCCGCTCCGGGGCAGATCTTGGCGCAGAAGATGTCGGAGCCCATGAACCTGCGTGCGTGCGTGTTAGAGGGGTGGGGGGTGCCAGCGAGGGATGACGCACCATTGCCAGTTTAGCATCTGGTAGTAAGTCGTGTTGCTGCCGTTGTACGCGTTGGAATAAGTCAGGCCACCCATGGGGTTCCCACGCTACATCACCAAGAAAAGAAAACAGCACATCAGCGCACAACCCCTACCAACCACACGAAACCCAAAAACGACGCACGTTATCCTGCCCCCTCCCATCCAGTTCTCCACCCTCATCATCCGCAGGCATATTAATCATCGTCTGATCGATGAACCCAACAATCTGGATATAGTTTGGCGTGCGCAGGAGCTGAGCACCCTTGAGCGCTCCGTCGGGGATCAGCCGCGTGCCGTGCCCGTTCTTGGTGCACCAGGCGACTTCGTACCCTTCGGAATCGGAGATGTTGGTATTAGGAGTTGGGGGTGCCCAGACGCAAAAGTCTGGAAGAACGAGTTAATGTTAGCCTGAAAAGGTGGGGAGTTGGGGGGGACGCACCAGCAAGGTTGTTCAGATAAATCGTCTGACAAAGTGAATCCTGGTTCTGAGTCGTAGAGTTGCACATATTGTACCCATACTGCGGTCCCCTACCGTCCGTGCAAGGGTCGACTTGATAGGGCTACCCGCACAACGCATCATCGCATGTCAACGGAGTGCGCTTTGGAGTGGAGGGTGGGGGGGAACTCACGATCTGATCAAAAGCCACCTGAGCGGAGACAAGATCAAAATTACACGTGCTGGTCGCGTCCTGCCTTTTCGCAAGCGCGATTTCAGAAGCAGCAGGAGCAGCTGTGATTGTCGTCCCCGTCCCGTCCAAGGGGGCACGGGCGTGATGTGCCCGTGGGAGGAGGTCGGAGTGGGCTAGGGATTGCCCGAGGAGGAGGAGGGGGAGGAGGGAACGAGTGGCTGCCATTGAGGCTCTGGGGGGTATGAACAAGGGGAGTATTACGGTGGGATGCAAGAGGGGGACGTCGAGGAGGTGGTGGTAGAAGAAAGGGATGAGAAAAAAGAGAAGGGGGGCGCGCTGTACTGGCCTTTGCATGTGTTGCATGATGACACTGTTTTTATTTAATCCTTTCAGCCTATTTTTGGACTCTCTAGTGACCGACCGACCGAATACCGAACACATAGAAATGCGCAGCAAGGCAACACACATTTGATCCCGCTCGGTTTCTTGTTTCAAGACGTCACTATCACTCCTCGTTCATCACACTAGTACTCATATACACGGCATACAGCGTACAACAACGCAACGTCCACATCCCATACAAGCCTAACAACCCCAAATACAGACCAACCGCATCCCGAGCAACAGTACAGTACTAGTAGCTATTCATATCCCCCACGTGGCATCCAGAAATAACCGCAATTAGCCCGTCGACGGTCGATAGGCACCCCCTGCCCTCCCCTCCTTGAATCACAGAAGCTCGATCGCACGTTGGCTGGGAAGCCTCTTATACGGGCCCTCTTAGGCCTCTTATGCAGGGTTTGGTTTGCAGGTTTTGCATTCCCGGTCGTAAGGCCCTTTTTACAGAAGGAGGGATTCAGAGGATTCCTGAAACGCCTAACGTTAGATAATATTAATTCATAAATATTGTGACAGCGGACTGATGTCCCTGACCGTCAGCTTTCTTCGAAGGACGCTCTTGCAGTAAAACAACAGATTCAGCTTGATTACTTGATTGTCTTGCAGTTCATAGTCTTGTTGTTCCTTGCGGTCGATAAGCATGCTGCTCGACACGATATGTTCATCCTACATCAGACAGACAGGACGACTCCTACACTTGACACTCGTCTCATGTCTTATGGGAGACAGGGAGTGAATAAGTGCGAGCTCAACCGGCAGTCGGGCGCAGTGCACGACCATGAGAAACAGCGGACTGATGTCCCACCATCAGCTTTCTTCTGAGGCTCCGTTCCAGTCTAGAAACAACAGATTTAGGTTCATTGCAACGTTTGGTTGTCCTGGAGTCTTGTTGTTCCTTCCGGTGGACAAGCATGCTGCTCGACACGATATGTTCCTCCCACATCAGAGAGAGAGGACGACGGTCTCTTACTTGACCCTTGTCTCATAGACAGCGAGTAAGTGCTCAACCCGACAGTTGGGCGCGGTGCACGACCATGAGAAGTACATACAGTACTCGCCAACAATCTCAACACGATAAATTTAGCCCTATCCACCAGTGCGGTAGCACAACCCCTCCCCCCCAACCCCTTTTCCCTCCCCTCCCCCCTCCAGTCTGCGACATCCACATCCACACCAAGCGCAACCACCTCGATTGTCACCGTTAACCGTTAACGTACATCGCCCTCTGGCACATTGTTCGAAATCAGATAAAAGGGAGAGAAATCAGTAATCAGTGCAAAAAAGGAGAATATGGAATATGGATCGGCTTGGGTTGGGTTGGGTTGATGAGACATGAAACTCTGGAGCCCGATGGGACTGGAACTGGAGCTGGAACTGGGTGTGGATGACAGAGTGAGTGTGAGGGTATAATTAAATGCAAAGAGAGATAAGTGGGTTGTGCAAGTACTGATACTGAGAAGCAGGAACAGGAGCTGGATGCCGGGCGGAGAGCAGGAAAGGGAGTGTCAGGCCAGAATTGCGCTCCTGGTGAGTGCGAGAGCCAGCCGACAGGGGTGGAGAAGGTCGTGCATGCCTTCTGATCGAGTTGCATTTGCCGTTATTCAGATGTAGTCGGGAGGGAGTGGCGAGAGTTGTCGGCGGGGAGCCGCGGGTGCTCGCCCGAGCGAGAGGGAGAGCCAGCAGAGGCTGGCGCGCTGAGAGCAAATCGATGCAACACTTTGTCCAAGAAGGGATCAACGACCCAGCAAGTACCGTAGAAAGGCGCGACAAAGGGAACGATATGAACGGGGGCAATAGTATACATCGCAGCGCATCGGAACGCAATGCATCGAGCTGCGGGGTGCGTGCGGTGGGCTGCAGGCTCTGGCAGCCAGGGCGCATCATACGTCGAGGTACTGGACAATGGGCTCGCCGACGGTGTCGATCTCTGGGATGACGCATTTGAGGTCGAACGCTTTGGCGAGGACGATCTTGAAGATCTTTTGGACATTGATAGAGGCGGATGTGGATGAGAAGATTAATGGCGCGTGCATGGCTTTTGCGAAGCGTTTTGCCTACAGACCGTTCAGCTTATTTCGGAAGCGGCATGTAAATGCACATACCTGCTTTGTCACTTCTTCTTGCTCATCACGACCTAATTGGGCGAATAAATCGAATTTTGTTCCGATCAGAAAAGGAATCGCGCTCTTTAGGAGTCGGTGAGATCGGATCATGCAGAAGATTACAATGACGTACCTTGTTGAACCCTCTTGCTTGCCTATACCACTCCTTCACCGAGTTGAGTGTGGATTTTCGTGAGAGGTCAAACATGAATAACAGTGCTACCGCATCGTTGCTGACCAAGGGGAGCATGTTGACGAATTCTCGTTGCCCTAGGGTCGTGTGAGCATGCATTCTATACCAGTTCAGCATACACACCTCCCAAGTCCCAGATAGAGAATGTGATGGTTGTCTTTCGTACGCTGATGGTTTTCTCCATGAAGTTTACCCCTGAAGATCTGGATTAGGGGCGCAACGATTGACAGCATGCTCGATAGACGCACCTAATGTTTGGATGTAATCCTCGTCGAAACTGCCCTCAACGTACTTGACCATCAAGCTTGTCTTCCCTATCTGCGAGTCGCCCACCATACCCACTTTAAGCACGACGCTGAATAAAGGCGGAAAACGCGTCGTGAGCTCCCCGAGATCACCATCAATTAGGCTCTCTCCATACCTCGTCTTTTCTTCTATCTTCCCGTCCTGAGGTCGGACAGGCGCTTGTATGGTTGTATCGTTGCTCACAGTATCCTCCATAGCTGCAGATACCGACACAGAAGGAGAGAAGGGGGAATGAGAGAATGGCTAGGCTTGTGCGCCCGAAAGAGCTGCGGAATGAAATCAGTCAGGACCCAAACAGTCATTCGACCTGTTGCATTGATTTATCACGAACCTTGAATGAAAAGGTTAAATCCTATGCAGTTGGCGTCACAGGCGTTAATAAACGTGAAGGGTATTAAAGGGTGGCGAATGCCAAAAAGGATGGCGAGTTGGACGGTATAGACGACGAGGAGAGGGAAATGGATAGCGTGAAGGAGGGGGATACCAATCGTTGAGAAGACGCGGAGGCTTTGTCCTTTGTCTCCGCACTGTGGCCATGTGCGGATCTGATGAGCGTCTCTTTTCTCCATCCTTTTTACCACCACACATCTTGCTATACGTTCTCTGTCTTTGAAAACACTACTTTCGAAGGAGCAATTATTGCAATTGCCAAATATTTGAAGGACTCCATATGGAAGCTGGTCTGCGCTGCAGAACTCCAGAAAACGGTGGTCTTCTCGCCGCCTGCTAAACACCGACTCTGTGCTTCGGCAATCATATCAAGATTTGGACGGAGAAACGTCATCATTCTAGCCAACTATTCAAGACGCGTGATCGGCACGATCATTCCAATGATGTGATGGGATCTCCTCTCCCTGGGGGACGACGCGGCTAAATTCAGAGTCACCGACGCGCCGGCGCGTACGCCTCAACATTCACGAGCCCAGGATTTCCACGCACTTCACTGTCATGGACAGCACTGCGCGACGGCGAGTCACACGCCGCCTCAGCGTATATAGCGCGAGCGTGCGATGATCCTCGTGCTTTATCTGGCAAGTGGACCAAAGCTACGACCAGCCGTTTCGGCCGACACACATTTCCAGGGACTCCAAAACCCACATCCGACTGCGGAGACGTCTCGCCAACCCATATCCGGCAAAACTCCTGCGCAAGCCTCGCCGCTTTTGATGTACCACAAAGTCATCCTGACTCGTCTCAGCGCTGAATAGGCTTGCATAACTCATTCGCGCGCTGCGTGCTTCGCCGCACCTTGTCGCTAATTTCGATAAATTGGCGGAGACAATTTTTATCTGATAAACGAGCCCCGGATTATATGTACCTACGCCGAGCCGCTGTGTGGGCCCAGCTCTTGACCCTCCCTCCTCCCCTTGGCTTCAGTCGACCCCCTCCACTAAGACGCACGATGACCACTTCATCTGCTCCCATAACCAACGGTGTGCATCCGAGCAAGCCTAATATCGTCGTCGTTGGCGGATCGTATGTCGGAGGCAAGGCAGTCGAGTTCATCGCCGCTGCAATGCACAACACTCACAAAGTTGTGCTGGTGGAAAAGAATTCTCATTTCCAGGTTGGTAGCTCCTTTATGTTTGAATTGCCAAGTTTAATCTATGTACACAGCACTTGTTCGCCTTTCCTCGCTTCGCGATTCTCCCTGGACACGAACACATGGCGTTTATCCCATACAAAGCCGAAGCCTTCCTCAACCCAGGCATGCCGCCTGGGGTTGATCAGGGAGTGCTTAAGGGCTACACTGGTCCAACACCATCAGATGCCGTTGAAATCCTCCAGGCGACAGTCACAGAAGTGCTTCCCGACAAGGTCCTACTTGAACCCGGGAAGGGCTCGCCTGCTCCCACGGAATTGCCTTATGAGTACCTCGTCATCGCTACAGGAACTCGATTACCTTCTCCTGGAACACTACATATCGAGGGGAAGGCTGCAGGAATTGCATACTTCCAAGAGTATCAAGAGCAAACCAAGAATGCGAACAACATTGCGATCATCGGCGCCGGCGCCATAGGGGTCCGTGAGTGGTACAGTTTCTCCTGTGCGGCAGGTTAGCTGACAATGTTGGCAGAGATGGCAACAGACGTCAAGGAATATTATCCAAACAAGCATGTCACGCTCATCCATTCCCGCTCTCATCTCATGAACAAATTCCATCCCAAAATGCATGAGCTCATCTTGACGAGGTGCAAAGAACTCGGGATCGACGTCATCTTGGAAGACCGCGTCATTGTCCCGGAAGGAGGCTTCCCGGTAGGGAAAGGCGAGTTCAATATCAAGCTGAAGAGCGGGAAAACAATCAAGGCAGACTGTGCTGTATGTATTCCTCGCCCATCACATGTTGGGTACTAAACCGGGCCGATAGATCCTGTGCACCGGCCAGGTGCCGTTGAGTGGTCTCTTGCGCCCCCTCTCACCCTCCTCCATAACTCCATCTGGCCATATACACGTGAAACCCGCACTACAACTTGACGACCCTAACTACCCAAAGATCTTCGCCATAGGGGATGTTGCGGACACTGGAGGGCAGAAAGCTGCTCGACCAGGCTTCAAACAGGCAATAATTGTTGCAAAGAATATCAAAACTCTGGCCGATGCCCATGGCGGACACCGGTGGGTCCTTTGGCCGAGTACAAAGGCGACCCTTCCGGCATCCATTTGACATTGGGAATGGTACGTACTGTCACATGATAAAAGAGACCAAATCTAATGTCATTTGTAGCATCGAAATGTGCTGTTCCAGAATCCGCCATTCGACACACCTGATGCAGAACCGAGAGTAAATCTCAAAGATGATGGCCATGCGGATATGGGAGTGAAACGACAGTGGCGTACTAGAGCACCTGGCATTACCGACTACTATGCGTAGGGAGGACATTTCACGCTGGGAGTGTACTGGTGCGAAAACTGCAGAAGTGTGCGTACGATTGATGTAAACGGAATTCAAGGGGGTCTCGCTGTTTCTAATCCTCGTTGGCCATGGCTTGGATGTCGAAGTGTATCTTATAGAGTTTTCAAAGTGATACATCTGATACATAAACCGTAATGTACATGCGGTCCATGATAGGGCCGCTCGTCCCTCACCACCGCCCCAAGCGGAGGAAAACAGTACCCACTCCAATACATCGCCGGCATCACCTAGCTAGAGGACGGCGAGCAGCCTTGTCATCTTCCCGACCATCACTGTGCAGTCGTGCCGATACTATACGAGATAGGAAATGGCTCCAACCCACAGAAACATAACAGGGGGTGGTTGAATGCAAGGTCATCGTCCCCCGATCGGCTTATGTCCGAACCGCTTTTCCCTCTGTTTCTGCTTTCGCTGCATCTCCATCAATGTCTTCAGGTCCGGAGGTTCGTCCTGCAGTCGTCTCATATTACCTGCCGGTGCTGGAACAGGTTTGGAGGGTGACGCCACTGGTGAATTGACGCTTGACGGTTTTGGTGGAAGGGGGTGGTTGAGAGGATCCGGGAGAGATGGGGCGATTTGGGGCAAGGTGGAAACGGGAGCCGTTGAAGCTGGTTGTTCCTTTTGCAACTGGGCCAGCTTACGCTCAAGCACCGCGATCTTATCGTTGGTTCTGGTATGCGCGTTAGCCTGTAGGAATCAAAAGTGCACGAAGCGTTACGTACTTGAGCTTTGCTTGATTCTTGAGCAAGCTCAATGCCGTCGGTCTCGCTGTATCCGTTTTACGCTTGCCCAGGCGGCCTGCCTCATCCATCGGCGGTGCTTGGTGCGCAAATGTTACAACGAGATTCCGACCCCGCACCAACTTATCGTGCATTGTGACTATTGCTTTCAGTGCTTCCTATACAATCGTTAGTATTATTCACGCTATATGCGAAGTGCGTACGTCTTTATTGGAGAACTCGATGAAAGCGTAGCCACGGGGCTTCCCCTTCTGGGGACCCGCTTTATGAAAGAGGAAGTCGAGTGAAGTGATCTTGCCAAAGCGCTCGAATGCCTTGATGAGAGTATATCTGTATCATTTATCAATCAACATATTCCCGTGCCTAACCCAAGATGACGCACTCGTCAACCGATGAAGGTAGATTTCCCACATAGAGTCTGTCCTGTCGGACTTGAGGAGCCCTGGGCTTCGACGGGCCAGGTTCAGGTCCGTCCTCTTCTTCTGGCTCGGGTATTGTAATCAGACCGCTGGGAGTAGTCGTTCCCTCTAGCTTCTCAGTCGACGAGGCCATGGGTATCGGTGGGCAATCAGTGAGGAGGAGAAGTCGAGTTCCAGGGCAAGGGTCCCTACAGGGGACAACGCCGTGTTAGGAGTCGACGACCAGTCAATTATTACAGCTTTTCCTATTTACACTCCTGCTGGGCTGACCAAAGACTGGCATGTCGACAATCGAGCTTGACGTCCGACCCGGGCAGGGTGTAGGTCCTTTCGACATTGGTTGGTGCATGGCCTCCTGTTGAGCTTGGTTGATGTGCGCCTAACGCGTTCTTCAGGAGCCTCTCTCTGGAACGTTCTGGACACGCTCAGGGAGGGAAAAGCACAATTCCCACAAGTGGAGATCAAGTTCGATAATGAGGTATGTAGATATGGTTTGACCATTGTACTATTTTGACTATTTCAGGATAAAGCGCCTGCTACATCACCCATCATCATAACACTACCGCCTCATGTGTCGCTCCTCTTTACCGGGAGAACGCAGCGCCTTCATACGATCCTTCTTCATCCCATCACCCCTGTTCCTCCATACTCTGGACTACGACTAACGTACAAGTCTCAAACTATCTCTTCCCCATCCCAGCACTTCAAGCGCTCCGATGTCAACGCCGTCTTTGGGCCTACATATAAGGGGAAACGACGGCTCATTTTCCCTGGGATAGTGTTTGAGTTTGAGCGTGCGGAGGGTGAAGACGGAGAAGCGCGGAGGGCGGGGAGGGAGGAGCAGGTGGACAGGATTGTGGTTGTACAACGGGAGAAGGAGCGAGATGGTGTGGAGGTCGACCAGGAGGACGGATTACGGGAGTGCCAAGCGATGGTTGGTGAGCTGAAGAGGGCGGACATCACGGTTGGCCTATATCCATATGACTCTCATCACTCTCTGACGCCGTTTAAGATGCACCAAGGTGTCACCCTGCATTTTGTCCCTTCGCTCACTTCTACCACCCCTCCCGAACCAATCCGGGTTACGATGCACCAAACTACCGCGGAGGATCTGCTCGCAGACCTCGGTCCACCCCTCCGAGTACACTACAAAACAGACGAACGAATGAGTATCCATTCTGCAGCTTCCGGAATGGAGGAAGATAACAACTCATGTGCGTCTCTGGCCATGTTTGGTGTTCCTGGCTGACGAACAAATAGACTTTTATAACTACTTCCAGCACGGGCTCGATTTCCTGCTGGACGGGGAGACGCACAGGGTCACGAAGATTGTTATGCATTCTAATGTTGTGGGTATTGATCCTTGTCTAATAATATCTACATGCTCATATCGCGCTCCAGGTCGGTTCTGCCCTTTTCCAGCGATACAAGCGTTGCCCTTGGCAGCTCATCCCTGCCCAGCCTTCGGGGTCACCATCATCGAATGACGCTGCCAGTCCAGTGCCGATAACAGTCGCTTCTCCACCAGACACGCTTATCCGATATCTGTCGCCTCTGCCCTTATCCAACGACACGGATTCTCGAACCGACGCCCCGCCCAGCATGATCCTGGACCGTGCCAGCGAGTCGCGAGATGGCCCCCTCTTGGTAGGGCAGACAACGAGGCTGCTCGGGTTCGACGGATGCGTCCTCGAGGTGGGTGACGGTGGGGAGATATTGGCGTTGGTACTGTTTTAGTTATTTGTAAGTAGGCCGCGGTGCACTGTGCTGAGGGACGGGCCGCAGCCAATCAAGTATCGCAGTGTATATTATCACGGTGTTTTTATCAGTTGTATTTGATAATAAACTTCTAGAGGATCCAGGACATGAGGTTGTGCCGCTTGTCGGGCCGATATAATTCAGTCATGCTAGAAGGTGGCAATGTCTTCCGTGACTTCTTGGATCCGGGAAGTGTGTTGTGAAAGCTCTCGACATCAGCATGTATCACCCTGAGAAACCTATGAGAAGCATTTCAACATCCAAGGTTCATTGTGAGGCAGCACAATTCTCTTGACTTCCCTGTGCGTCACGCGTCTGCATATTGTGTATTAACTGACAGTTTTCGCATTACCGGAGAGCGGCGAGTGCCGGTCTGAGTCCGATAGAACCCCCGCTAGGTTGCGCTCGTCGAAGAGAGCAACGGACTTCCAGAACACGAGGAGGCCGCTGCTGAACTGCCTGAGCCCGCGGATACATGCTTTGCCAAAATGTTCATAGTGTTGCCTCGGGTATCGTGAGCTTCTATGGTCTTCTGGGGTGAACTTATTGCCTCGCTCGTTGGGGTATCACATTAAGTATTGCTGCGAACTTCGGGAAAGTGCTGCGGATCTGACTAGGGCAGCAGACCTTGAAAGCCCCTTGGTCGGAAGAGCCTATCAACGGTCCAGAAGGTCCTTGTCAGCCCCACTGAAGAGGTGAGGCGTAAACGTAGTAGAGGTCCGACTAGAAGCGAATGCAAGCGAATGTTTTCCAGGGGCGGGCAGGACGACTCACAGGTGTGAAAAGGGAGAACAAAGTTTGTTGCATGAAAGTCTTGTCCCGTGGCGTGAGGGCAAAAAGAACGTAATCCCCCCAGTCTCATTGGACCTGGACATGGCCAGCAGACCAGGTATCAATGACCCAACTAACAGGTGGAGTAATGCATATCAGCCAGAAAACTTCTCTGTTGGACTTGGTGGCTGAGCAAGAAGTTGCCGAGCTGTGGACTGTACCTCCGCCGGCGTCCTTGGTCGTGGGGACATCGTGCCGAGCGCCTCTCAGAGTGTTACAAAGATATCCAGGAGATATGTTCACCTCCTCGGACGTCGTTGGCTTGATGCCCGCTGCTTCGGCTCTTTCAAGCCCGCCGACCGAGTATGCTTTTCGCTCGAGAATACCTGCTTCCTTCACGGTGAGCAAGGATTGACAGATATGGGAGTGTATCCGTAGCTGAAACGCTAATCTGGACTGCCGTTGAGAGAGTACAAGGGTTCAGATTCCTGGGTCGCTAGGCACACAAGGAATGCCTTTCTTGATCCGCGGCAGTTTCGGAAGTGTGCAACCGTTGTTCCCAGGCACCGATGGCCTTTTCAAACCATCACAGGAGCATCCGAGAACAGCAAGAAACACGACTGTTGTCGAAGTTTACATCATATCCGTAGTTTCGGGTTGAAGAGGAACAGCTTTCAAGCTATAGTGCGCGGAACACTGACCAAATATAGTGCCAAGATAAGATAAGGTATCGAGGGCCTGAGCTGGTTACCTCTTCTCATCGTGCTTGAATCAAGTTCCCGGCGGGCGGTAGAGGACAGAGCGCCCTGTCATCCATATCCAGCAATGTGCGTCTGGTGCCTAAGGTATTGAAATCAGGAAATATCGTTGTCTTCTCGAAATTGTCAGCAGAACATGCCAGCGCCATACACAGAGCGCGTGACGAGCAACTGTTGTTCCCCGGGAGCACCTTTCTCCGAATGTCGCAAGTATGGCGCATTCCCGATAGACGACCGCATGGAGATGTATTGTACGTACAATATTGACGAGCCCATTAGAGAGCCGCACGGGACCTGCAAGGTGGATGAGGAGTTGTGGAGACCCGCAACCCCGAAGGCGCTCTAATTTGATCCCGACCGGACGAATCCTTTACTCCGCGGACTTAGGATCGATTCATGAAGTAAACTGACCAATCCGCAACTTGGTCCTCGACATCCTCCACAGTTTGATTGGCCCGTCAATTACAATCAAGAAACGTCCGTCATGGTCACCGCTGGGCTTGTGGAACATCGTCTCAATGCTAGCACTGTTCTTTCTTGAGCCTAGGGGACTGCTAGCTGTCTTAAATGAACAAAACACATGCTGGTTAGGTGGACGGAGCCTTCATGATCCTATCAATCACCATCGTTGCATTGGAAGCAGATCCACGGTCACCGCGCCGACTGATCGGAAGAGAAGGTGCGCGTAAGATGGAGGCTTGAAGGTCGATGAAGATCGACATGCAGTTCTGAGGACGACTCGGGAAAGGCGGCGTGACGTGGCCAGGCAAAGATTCACCAAACTGGGCTGATTTCAGTCGGACTCCTCGGACTTCTGCCCTTGACTTGTCAGTCACAATGTGTTTTCACCATTTGGGGCTTCTTGATTGAGAATATTTAGAGTACGCACGCCCCTCTTATTCCTCGGAGTTACCGATCGTGTGCTCTGGTGCTTCCTTAGCCCCAGCCCCATGACCTCCTTAAGAGCAGCCAGCAGCCGTGTCGCGTTTGTTCAACGTACCCGCTTTCCTCTGGCCCGCCGCACATTGACCTCCTACACAACAAGGTACGTACCTGACTAGTGCTTTATATGCTGAGCCAACTGACACGGTGACCGGAATCCAGAAACATGCCTTCTCAGCAAGTCTTCAACACTAAGGATGGTGCTACCTACACCACCAGCAATGGTGCGCCCGTACAGGAGGTAAGAAATGATTCATACCATCGCTCTTCGGTTATTGACTGGTGCCGTTTAGCCATATGCTGCTGGACGTGTTGGTACTTTTGGTCCTCTGGCGATTCAGGGTTAGTACCTTCTCAAGAACATATGAACAATGGTCCTGATTGATTTTTCAGACTTCCATCACATCGATCTCCTCTCTCACTTCGATCGTGAGCGTATTCCGGAGCGTGTCGTCCACGCTAAGGGTGCTGGCGCCCACGGCTACTTCGAGGTGACTCACGATGTCACGGACATCTGTATGGCGGACCTTTTCTCCAAGGTTGGCAACAAGGCCAATCTGACCATGCGTTTCTCCACTGTCGGCGGTGAGTCTGGCTCCGCGGATACTGCTCGTGACCCCCGTGGGTTCGCGATCAAGCTCCGGACCCAGCAAGGCAACTGGGATTGGGTCTTCAACAACACTCCGGTCTTCTTCATCCGTGATCCGGCAAAGTTCCCCCACTTCATCCACACCCAGAAGCGCGACCCACAAACGCATCTGAAAGATGTAGACATGTTCTGGGACTACCTTTCGCAGAACCCGGAGTCCGCTCATCAGGTTCTGATCCTTTTCTCTGACCGCGGTACTCCCGATGGTTTCGCACACCAGCACGGCTACTCAGGTCACACGTACAAGTGGGTGAACGCCAAGGGCGAGTTCGTCTATGTCCAGATTCACGTTATCGCCGATAAGGGATTCAAGACCCTCAACAACGAGCAGGCTGGCCAGCTCGCTGGTGACAACCCGGACTACGGCACACAGGAGCTTTTCGAAATGATTGAGAAGGGTGACTACCCCAGCTGGACTGTGTCTGTGGTACGTTCATCGGATTGTGGGGATGTGGTCGGGAGACTGAAATTTATTCTCAGCAAACCATGACCGCAGAGCAGGCTGAGAAGTTCCGCTACAGCGTACTGGACCTGACCAAGATCTGGCCTCATTCTGACTACCCCCTCCGCCCCGTCGGCAAGATTGTCCTGAATGAGAACCCCCAGAACTACTTCGCCGAGATTGAGCAAGTTGCCTTCTCACCCTCCCACATGGTTCCCGGTGCCGAGCCCTCTGCCGACCCTGTGCTCCAGTCCCGTCTCTACTCCTACCCGGATACCCACCGCCATCGTCTCGGTACCAACTACCAGCAGCTGCCTGTGAATGCCCCCGTTTGCCCCGTGGCCAACTTCCAGCGTGATGGTGCCATGGCGTTCAACAACCAGGGCTCCCGCCCCAATTACCAGAGCTCCATCCAGCCATTGACGTACAAGAAGAGCGCGTACACGACCGCCTCGCACGAACAGTTCCTCGGTGCAAGCATTTTGGATCTGAGCTTCATGACTGAGCTCGACTGGGAGCAGCCACGTGCTTTGTACCAGAAGGTCATGAACGACAAGGAACGTGCCGCTACTATCCACAACCTGTCCGTGCACATGAAGAACATCAAGTCAAAGGTCGTCCTCGAGCGTCAGCTCTCCGTGTGGGCTGCGATCGACCAGTCACTCGCTGATGGCATTTCCAAGACCCTTGGTGTTCCGACCGTTGCGCCTATGAAGGTCGCACCTGCCTCTGCTGCCCTTCGGTAGATTCTTGTATTACAGGACGCTATCACGAGTGCTGATCATGACCACAGTTATCAGGCTTACGCGGGGAAGAGCGCCAAAGGCCTTCCCAACTAGAAGGACCACAGGAGTTCATTGATTGTCCGCTCCGGCCGTCGCATTCTGTGTGTTTGCCCCACAGGTGGGTGCGGGCGTGGCGAAGAGCAGGGAAAGCGCAAAGGATGAAGTTTCTCACCACTTCTTCACCTCACATGTACGGTCCATATGAGAAACTTCAAGCATATTAACACCACTTCTCGCGCGTGAAGCGGAGTGTACTTCGTTCAACTTTGTGTGCCCCGAAAGAAATGGTACCCTGAGCATAGATGTACATTTCAGGTATAAGAAGAGACACCGGAGTCTGGACGAATCTGGATGTCTGAGAACCGCACTCTACAAGGGGAAAACTTGGTAGAGGTCGTCGACGACTGCGCTTCGCTGACAAGAAGGCAGTATCTGGAGTCTATCAGGCGCCTCTAGGATCTGCTGGAAGCATTCCCGTTTGGTGGACGTTTGACGCCGCGACGTCGGCCTGACATGTTGAGCATCGTACCAGTATCCCTTACCTGCCTCTGATGGCCGCGTGAGCCCGTGGTTTATCCCCGCAAAAAGACATAGGATTCCATTCCATTCAATCTATTCTTCCTGCCATCGATACTTCCCCACACACCACCGCTCGGATCATGTTCACATTTCTTGTCGTTCATCTGGATGGGCTCTTGACAGCAGGTGTCGATACACCCCTAGATGACATAGCGATACCCAGACCACTGGTCCCCCTTGTCCCTCTAGCGGTATGTGATCAGTCATGGGCCCCCGTTTCTGTACAGGACCAACTCACCTTCGCATCCTCGACCGTCTCATACACCCCATTCTTCGCGTCCCCAACCGCCTTCTCGCCAACCGGCCTCTCTCCTTCTATTACTTCGTCCTTCTCCCCCCTCTCCCTCGCCGCATTCTCCCGTTTCAAGCCTATCATCATGACGACCGTGCTGATGAATCCGATGCAAATGTATACCAGCACGATGATATGCCCAAGACGATACCAGGGCGTATCCTGAGCCCGATAGATGTTACTGCTCACAGCGCCGTTCAGGTTCCCAAATCCGATCACCATAGCCAGGACAACAGAGCGCTTGTAGCTCCCCTCGGTGTTGTTGCTGACGAAAGCCACGGTATTAGGGATGAGCGGGTAGATTCCAGATGCTGCGAGGTAAACTGCAAAGTAGGACAGCGCGGGATTGCGAGAAGCGATGAGGATGATGTATCCTGCCGCACCAACAGTGAGGAAGATGAGGTTGAAGTATGCACGTGTCTGCCGGCGATCTGCTAGCCACCCCACGCCGCAGGTGAGAATGCAGGCCCATACATAGACAGGGACGGAGAGCAAGTTCGCGGGGGTCGCAGTGTACCCTGTTTAAGATGTTAGCTTTGTTGTTCCGCATTGTTATAGAGGCGAACGCACCGAGTTGGTTGATAATGCTCGGTGTGAAGAGGGAAAACGCGTACAGCGGCCCGTCAACACCGGTGTAGCACAACATACCGACCCAAGTCTTCCAGTCCTTTACAGCAGCCCAGACGTACGAAAACTTGAAGCTTTCTCCTGCGGCAGAGAACTGATCGTCCTCCTGCAACCGGCGGATGACGAACGCGCGCTCTTCCTCCGTAAGGAACTTGGCCGTGTCAGGGAAATCCTGGATGATCCAGAAGGAGGCGGCACCCGCGAGCACAGTGGCCAAGCCTTCGATGATGAATATCCACGCCTACGGTTCATGAGCTCACGTGATCGTTTAATGTACGAGGGTAAAAGCGCACCCAGGCTGGCTTGCCGCCTACGCCTTCCATGTTGCTAATCGCCGCTGCGAGTAGCCCGCCAAAGGCGCCCGAGACCGTAGCAGCGGAGAAGAACACAGCAGCGCGTATGCCAAACTCCGAGCGCTTGTACCAGCTGCTCTCCGTTATAAAATGTTGCATTCATTTAGAGGGAGTGAACGCACCATGAAAGGTAGTAGTTGACACCAGGGAAAAGGCCGGCTTCGAACAGCCCCAGGAACCAGCGCATCGTCAGCAGTCCGCCGTAATCATGCACCAGCCCCTGGACGGTCATCATTATTCCCCACATGAGCATGGTGAAGCTGAGCCATATGCTTGGCCTGAGGCGCTTGAGGAATACGTTGCTGGGTGCTTCGAAGACCGCATAAGAGATGAAGAATATTGTTAGTGCGATGAGATACTGGTGGTCGGTGATGCCAAGGTCCTTCTCGAGGTTGTACAGCTTTGCGTTGCCGATGCTGGTACGGTCGAGGAAGGAGAGGAGGTAGAGCAACGAAAGCCAGGGGACGAGGTACCAGTCGAGCTTGCGAAGGAGTTGTCGTTCAATCTCGTATGCCGGAAGCTCAGTGAGCAGCTGCGCAGGGGTCTCTTCAAGCCGGGCAGCGAACGAGGCGCTTGGGGGAGCGTGCAGGTGAGGAGGAGGTAACGGATGCGTATGGGACTTCTCCGCAAGGGATGTTGTAGGTGAAGAGCCGTTGATATCCTCCACGAGCGCGCTGGTGGGCTTGCCATCGCTGTCCATGGTAGTCTGATCTGGTGTTGATGGTGGGGCTCGCAGGTCTGCTTAGATATACTGGAGCACTCGGTGGCGAAGAGCTACAAGAATAGCTGTCGAGATAAAAGCTTAATAAAAAGTTTTCTCCGTGCTATTCATAGTCAGTTCAATCCCGGCAGGCCTAACAGTTGCTCACCTCCAGGAAAGAGCGACAGAGGGGAGATCTCCGCCCAGCCCGGGTTATAAACTGCGCGAAAAAGGCGCAAATTCTCGCCGTCCAGGCACGGACAACCCTCTGCGCCGGGGCAACACTTTCACAATGTATCAATCTGCCATCTTGCTCATCCCTGCGCAGCCCCAGAGAGGAAAGATGTAGAGTCCCATGACCGGCAGCAGCACCCGGTTACCCCGCAAGTCCAGTCGGCTGTTTCACTCGGCCGTTCAGAACAAGAAGTCCTCATATGATGTCGATCGGCATCACCCCCTTGAAGGACAGAGAATTGCAGAAGGTGACGGAGGAGATGGGGCGCGGGTGCGGGGCTTCGCGTGCACACGTTGCGGGCGCGTGATAACCCCGCATATGAGGGGGAACCATGCGTGTTGATAACGTTAAGTCAGTTGAGATCCTTCTCTGACCTTTGTCCTCTCGGAACTGGACGGAAGTTGACCTCCATTCTTCCCGCATTCGAGAGTGAATGTAGACTGAGGCTGGGTAAAAGGTGTACTGAAACCCTTAGAGAAAATTCTTCTCTGGGGTTCGGACGTCATCCGGTCGTGTCGGTCGTTTGCCGAACGCAGAGACGGCGCCTCCGTTGAAGGGATAGCGCCGACATGTGCGGGACATCGACCAACCTAACGCCCGAATGTACTTTCTTCTTGGGAATTAATGCGCTTGCTATACAGCACACAGCATACAACATAGCGACTGGCGCCGGTCTTCTTGCCCTTCTAAACATCTAGCCACTTCCCGAACTTCCTTCTCCCTCTGTCGACGTCTAGCGCACGCGTGCCGCGATCCCTATACATTTCAATGCGCAAGGTTCATCCAATAATGCATATTAGTGCATTCAAACTAGGCTTTGTCAACCGAACCCAGATTCCTCGCCATCCATATCCCTCCTCGAACACTCGAGGCCGACAGCACAGCGTCCACCTTCCAAACCCAGACCGGGTCTCGACCGACAGAAGCTCTCCAGCATGAGCAGATCAATTATCGAACACCGGAAATTGGTCCATTCCTGGTCTAGGTTCCCGATCTCTCAAAGCCAATCTTAGCTCGGCCAATTGGGATGAACGATGCTCTGCAAGCAGGGGCTGATCTTACTGCCCTCCGAACAAGCTGAAGGATTGCGCCATCACTTGGTATCCGGTACCGCCGCTCATCTCTCATGAAACCGAATAGAACATGTACGAAATAAGGCTCTCATTATCAAGCATTAATGGGGAGCTATGAATACCTACGCAACCAGAGAGGAGTGCCGCGGGCAAGCCCTCCTCCACTACATCTGCTCCTAGGAGGTTTGAGACCAATCCGAGCCAACGCTATCAAACGACCGTCTCCAATCGGGGCACGTCATGCAGAGGTCACCCCGAGGACATTGGCGGACTTCGTGACGTCCGGAATGCCGTACTCGTCATCTCTCGGGACGCGTCTGTAAAGACGTCAGGGACGTTGTGCTTGGCTCAGTGGTCGCGAAGGCCTTGGCACTTGAAGACGCCTATTCAGCTGATGAGTGTGCTTCTCTTTTTCTCCTATGAAAGTACCCACCTGCAGTGACGAAGCTCCTCCACCGGCTTGGTGGGTCTTCAGACTAGTCACGGCGCTCTGGTGACATCCGCACGTCAATCCGAAACCAGGCATGGTCACTCGCGAGATAATCCGCTTTCTCAACGAAACCGTTCCTTACAGCAAGGAGATCGGGAATTCAGGCTGTCCCGGAAGATATGGTCAAAGAGCTAATCAAGATCGTCAAGAGTATAAACGAAGATCAGCCGCGGATCGCACATACAGAAGGAGGGGCAAGATTGTCGAGATCCCACTTAAAATGCGTATTGCCGCGCTATAGGAGTTGCAGGCCGAGCCTTCTTCGTCAGTCTTGGCCGCGAAGAAGCTCGTAGTTCTCGGCAGTGCCTCGGAGTTCTCCTGCAGTCTAGTGGAGGTGTTGTTCGAGAGCGTGGGCTCTTGAGTTCAAGTTGGTCGAGGGTCGTCTTGGCAGCGATGAGGTACCCAGCACCAGGTGTTCTCCTCCACCAGCCTGGTGGAGCTGTCGTTCCACACCCTCTGCTGCTGAGAAGAAACCAAACGACACGGACGGTTGTGCGTCTGGAAAGGCTTCGAAATGCACTCGGCGCGCTCAGATCTGGGAGAGAGCTCTGTGCCGAGCGTTAGCATGATTCCACGATGACGATAGGCTCGAGGCTCACCTTCGTCGATCCCGTTACCGTTCGGAATGGTTAGCGTACGTAGACGACAACCTCAACCTCCTTGACGATTTGGCAGCTTCGTCGAATGCCCCTGTGCAAACCGATGTAGTCCTCCGGAGCAGACCAGTACGTTCGAAAGCTGGGATCTTCCACAATGACATTCTCGGTAGGGTTTGCACAGGCCGAGAACATGTACGATGCAGTCGTCGTTGAAGTTGGAGCGGACCGTCCTGGGCATGGCATGGCGTAGCTTGATCCGTTGATCCGCGGCGAAGAAGGATTGACGAGCCCTGTCAAAGGTACAGATCTTCGACGATCTTCGACTGCTGGCGACCACGTTTGTTTGAAAATCAAAACGGCACCACTTGTCAATGCTGAAAAGTCAATGCGTCGTCGAAATGAATTGGGCGAATCATCAATCCGTGTTTCACCAACCCAACTCAGTGAGACATCTATGCAGTACTTGATTACAGACTGGAAGTACATAACACACAGCACCGTTCTTACTGCCCAGTCCAAAGCAGACGGCACATCATGCCCCTCCCACTAGCAGCCAAGACCAACATCATCCTCTCCTCCCTCCTCTGTTTCCTCGTCGCCCTCTCCCTCATCCTGCAACCATCATTACTCACCTCCTTCCCCCTCACGCAAGTCGTGGCGCACCTCTCGTACTGGAGGCGGACTTGGGTGAAGGAAGAGAACCGTGCGCGATGGCCGCGTATGGGTTTTGGATTGTTGGGACTGGGTATGCACTTGCGGTATGGGCGGGAAACGAGCGGTTTGTGAGGAGTGTTGGTGAGCCAACGCGTGTGTTGCAGACTGCACTGTTGAGGTAACTTGCGACAGTGTTTGTACGCCTTAGTGTGGCGATATTTGGCGTTTTGGCCGTTCTTGTAGGTATGAGAGGGGCGATGGTGCTCACTATCTGTCTGTCGGATCTGGCCATGGCTGGCCTCTTGAGGGTCATTGTGGGAAACAGCGGTGCTGTGGGAAACTGGAATAAGGTAGGTCGGAATACCGAGACGTGCGCGGATCTATGAATTGAAAAGTTCAAAGGCAAGAGGTAATGCAAAACTCACGGTATACGAAGATATCAAGGAAAAGTCGGTGCGAGCGACATAGTGCATACAAACCATGCGTGCGCCTAGAGGGTCTGTACACCGAGGCACGTTGGTCAGGGTGACAATCCCGAGCTATGAGCGTTACGAACCCATGGAATATTGACACACACATGCATGGAGAATGTACAAAGTCTGGTTTGTCAATGCATAGATATTTCGAAACAAGAAAGATCGCTCATCGCATTACCGGATCAGGTTCTGCTGAAAGCAGGGTACCCAAGAGCGGTAAAGAGTAGAGGTATAATCCCCTGACGACCCAACCCGGTCAGTGCAATAGGAAGGTCATCTTGTCGTTCACCATGGCATGCCAGAGGATGAACGACGGGGCGGCAAAAATAAGATAACCAGAATGATCGCGGTGCGACCATATTAGTGGTTAAACTAATAAGAACAGATACTACACTTGATCTAAGCCAAAAGGCCAGAGTGGTGCGGAAACAAGAAGGGGGCGGGAGGGAAGGGTCTTTATACGAAAATCGACGCGCACGGACCCTATTCCAGGGTGCACGGGCCAGTCGCCCTGAACAACGTGCCTCCGTGTACAGCCCCTCTTGGCGCACGTGTCATGACCTCATTCATGAACGGATCACCCGACGATGAACCGAACAGGATCACAACGGTGACCATTGTCATCCCCCTGTCACTGACAGCGTATTGTTATTCATCTCTCTTCAACCACCATCTACATTAACATGCCCGTTGACATCCAATCTGACCGTGTCGTACTGCACCATCCTGCAGGCGCCAGTACTACAATCCTCTTGTATGGCGCGACAGTCATCTCCTGGATCTCGCCCTCCATCTCAGGCACCAGCGCGGTCCCCGTCACTGCCGAAGGACCTGCCCTGGTAGAGAGGTTCTTCGTCTCCTCCCTCGCCAGTCTAGACGGGTCCAAGCCTGTCCGTGGCGGGATCCCCATCTGCTGGCCTATCTTCGGTCAGCCGAGCAGGGAGGAAAACAAGGCGTTAAAGCAACATGGGTTTGCGCGCTCTAGTGTCTGGAAGTACGAGGAGACGGTGCTGGATGCGAGGGAGGGCGTGAGCGGGCGGTTCATCCTGGAGAACAGCGATCAGACGGACAAGCTCTTCCCGCACCCGTTCAAGCTGGTGTACACCGTCACCCTCGCTGAGCACCAGCTGACTACGAGCTTGAGAGTACACAATACCGGCTCAGCACCGTTGGCTTTCCAGGCGTTGCTGCATAATTACTTCAAGGGGGAGTCGAGTATCGCCCAGGTTCAGCCGCTTAAGGGGGTCACGTACAGGGACAAAGTACGCAATATGGTGGAGGATGTGGAGACGCGTGAGATTGTCGATGTGCGGGAGTACACGGACAGGGTGCGTTCTCCCCCTCTTTTGTCCTGCTCGCTATGCTTACCGTTGGCAGGTGTACGAAGCCGCCGGAGGGAACTACACCCTCTCCTTCCCCCGCTCAGTGCACATCTCGATCAAAACGCACAACCTGCCGGACGTGACCGTCTGGAACCCGCAGGAAACAGGTTCCAGCATGGCGGATATGGAGCCCAACGGGTGGGCGCATTATGTCTGTGTCGAACCGGGGTATGTCAAGCAGTTTGTAGAGCTGAAACAGGGAGAGGAGTGGTGGGGCCAGCAGGTGCTAACTGTGCTTTGACTAGGGGATGAGGGCGGACATGAGATTGTACGATGCCGGATGTGAACTGAACATGCTAAGAAAGGAATGAATGAATCCAAGGTTTTGATGTCATAACCTGGAGGACCCCTCAACGTGGGAGTTGGCGCGTCCTTCCTCCCAAAGGACAGTTGCTTGGGCTCGGCCCGACTGTGTCCAAAACAGGTCATCGTGATACCCTGCACCTTACCCTGCGAACAAGCTTCCGCTCGCTTTGTTTCTCGATCATGATCCTATTCATGATAGGCTACTTCGACTACACACGAGTGATCCTCCGCCGCTGTTGACTCAGTAGAACGCGGGACCGTTGCCTCAAATCGTCTACTCTCTGGTATCTGTTTGTCAGCTTATATATCGACCAACGAATAGGAAGGACGAGAAGAACGAGACCAAACATCAGCTGTAGTGCCTCAATTTTCTTTTCAGCCATCTGCTGCAGCGACCTGGTACCAGCACGGGAAGGGGAGACGTCTGAAGCGTCTTCTTCGATCATATTGTCGTGGAGTGAAGATATCACGTGACAATCCCGTAATGACGGGACCCTGCGGCAAATCCGAGTCCTTACTCCACCCCTTCCCTCCCTTCCTTCACACCAGAGCAGCCAGATGGACCGCTTCGAGCAGCTCATCCTCACCGGTGACATATTCGGGGACTCGGGTCCTCGCTCTCCTCCCCGCACACCCTCTACTCTCTCCCCGGCCTCATCCCGTTCCCCATCACCGGCTCTGCCGCCCAACCCAAATGCGTCGTCTGTCCAGGTAGGGCAGGGTGTGCCTGGACGCACGGGTGTTAAGGGGGTGATACGTGATGCGAGGGAAGCGAGTATGATCGAGCGAGGGCGGAAGAGTTTGGAGGCGCGCGAGAAGCAGAAGGAGTGGGAGGAGAAAGGCAGGGGAGCGCTCAGCTGGAGGGAAGAGGAGGAGTTTCGTGCTGGAGGGAGGAAGCTGGTGCGGATTGGCGGGGGTGGGGAGGCGGAGAAGGGTGGGGAGGGGAGGAAGAGGTTTGGACATTTGAGAGAGGTGGGCGTGGAGGGGTTTGTTGATGCTGTCGAGGAGAGGGACGCTTGGGTCGTTGTGCACATTTATGACTCGGTGAGGTTCCTAGATTTGGAGTATAGCGAGGTTCTTATACGGAGACAGTCTGTGGAAGCGTGTCATTCCCTTGATACCACCCTCGCTCTTCTCGCACGCTCTTACCCTTATACCAAGTTCCTGCGGTCACGAGCCGCTGCTCTGGGGTTCGCATCCCTCCTCTCTGGTGGATCATCCCAAGACCGTACTGCCAGGCTGGACGACCTGGTAGAAGACGAAGAATGGGAATACGAGGAAGAGGAAGACGAGGTGGATCTGGACATGTTACCGACTATGCTGGTATATAAGGCTGGCGACCTGAAGCAGAACTGGATCAGGGTGGATTGGGATGCGAAGGATGCGGGTGGAGTGGAACAGCTGTTGATGAAGTGCGCACATATCTGGTTATTGCTCTGGCTGAGATGCTGATGACAGCCAGACACGGTATATTACCCACGCTATCGGGGAAGCAGGAGAATGATGATGACTTGGACTGGGATTGATTGGCTTCCAGCGTTGCTGTTATCCCCTTTTGCGTATTTTCCCGGGCCGTGGGAACTAAACGCTGCTATGTATGGATTGTTATATTTTTCGAGGAGTGTACGAAGATTCAGGGCGATTCCTCTGTAGACCTGCCCTATGACACGAGACGATGTGTAGAGCCGAGACTGTCGGTCAGGCTTGGCGACATGCCCCAATATATTGGGGCATGTCACCAAGCCCTTATCAGCTTGTCATGCGAAAGCTACCCGACACATTCCAATGCTTTTGCAATTGTGATTGTAGTCCCTAAATCAGTCCAGTTCATAATCTATGCTCTCCAGAAACCTGGGAGACATGATGGTGTTATAATCTGGTACAGTCCTCTCACACCTTTATAATGTCACCCACACGCAAACACGAGGCAACATGTGACTGCACGTGGTGACGCGATCTGCACCGGGGTTTGGTTTGTCCCGTTCCCCCGGTGATCTCACAGCCAATCACCGCTCTTTTCCCAAAGTCCACTTTTCTTCCCACGCATCTTGGCTCTTCAAAACATCACCAGGCGTTTATTCTGCCCTGTTCCCGCGCATACACATCGCCCTCACCCCTCCCCCGTGACCTGGACGCGTCCCCTCCCGCCTAGCGCGTTCGCTCCCTGACGCGCCGTCATCGCCCCCGCGTGCATGCGCATGGTAGAGTTGAACCACACGGCACAGCTAACGACGTCCCCTCGATACCCCCTTTGTATGTCCTCCCCTTCTTCTTCTTCCTCAAGGACGCGCTGACAACAACAGACAGAACGAGCGCGTCCAGCAGAGGAAGGGAAGGCCATAGTCGACTTGTTCTAGGAACAAGGTGAGCGCCAAGTCTCTCTCTCTCAACCTTTGCCTCCCGCTTCCACCTCCTCCGCGTTGCGCTTGCTTAGCTTGACTGGAGTTTGCTGACAACCGCCTCACTCATTTAGGCGCATATACCTATCGACTTCGACACCCTCTTTCGTGAGTACATCCCTCCTCCTTCAGCAATTGTTTGTCTTGCATGTGCTGTTGCCTGCTTCAACTACAATGAGGTCGATCATGCTGACATCCACCATCATTAGGCCTCACAACAACCCGCATACATCCAGCAGTAACGCCAGCAACGACACGATCGACAAGAGGACACGACGCACATCCGAACGACGATCAATAAGGATCAATAAACTCAGAAAATCACATCACTAAACGCATATACGACCCAAAACGCCCGGAAACAACACTTTCAGTCCGTTCTCATCTTTCAATCTCTTTCAATCTGTGCATACGACTCCCCAACATCTACCATCATCTCTCAACAGCTGTATCGACAACACACTTGCAACGCGTTGCCTCCATCCTCATCCACATCAATGGCATATCCACCGTCCCGTATTCCGACTGCAACAGCATCCCCCGTTCCCATCCTCATTCCTTCTCTCCGTGTCACCGCTCCCACACCGCCTGGTCACTCTGCTAAACCATCAATAACCTCCGACACAGCCAGCATTAGACCCAAAAGCGTCAAGAGCGTCCGTATTCAAGAACCCGTACGACATGTTCCGCCAGAGGCGATAATGGAACGGTTGGCGCGAGACCAGGTCGAGCGGCAGCTGGCGCAGAGGATGGATCGAACACGCGTTGCTCCATGGGCCGAGCCTGAGGAGGGACGACGGGGTGGTGCGACCTTGAAGAAGAAAGACAAGGAACCCAAGAAAGCGGTCATGACCACTCTCTCTGGGTTTCGCGTCCTCACCGATCCCTCTCCACCGTTACCGGAGCGCGTCTCCCAGCCACGCGGAATGTCGCGAAACGCGTCGGTTCGGTCTCCTCTTGGCGCTGTCCAAGCCCAGGAGCGGACACGCGTCGACTCTAAGGCGACCCTTCTCAGCTTCAGGTCCAACCGTTCAGCCACCAGTGCGAAGACAACGTCGAGTGTTGCGACTTCCTCTACCACCGCTAGCTCGGCAACAACAGCTAGCGCGCAGAGTATCACTAGCCAGTCAAGTGTTAGGAGTACTGGTCAACACAGCACGATAAGAGATGCCTCTTCGATTCGCAGCAAGAACCCCGACGGTCTCGAAAGGAAGAAATCCCGTTCCCGGCTGGGGTTGGATTCGCTGTTCAACGTATGGGGACCTAACAAGGACGCTGGGAAGGAGTCGGCTGAAGACATCACCGTGACCGAGGTCAAAGAGAGAGAAAGGTCACTGTGGTCCAGGACGCTCGGAAGGAAGAGCGTGGATAAAGAACGTGGTATGTTCGCCTATCCCCTTCCTGAACTTGCTTAAACATGCCTGTGCAGCCCCTGCCACATCGTCTATTGGAAGACGAAGTGGAGAGAGTCGGCGTAGTATGGAGACCGAGCGTGCTCGCTGTGAGTCTGTGTATAACCAAGTATCTCACCTGCTGATCGCATCCATTAGCTCCTACACCTTCGCTATTCTCTGGTCGTTCTGTTTCTCGCGCGACTTCCCCATTTCCAGACGATCAAATTATTGGGCCCGAGTCTATTGGTATGGTCCTCGACCATATACCTCGGTCTACTTCGCCTGTACCTGGCTTCTTAGCACCACTCACGAACATGACAACCCTGACCCCTGATGTGGGCTATCCCGGTCTCGTCCCTCAAGACCAGGATGACAAGGGAGACAAACACGGACCGCGTTTCATGCGTAGTATCCGCAGCATCGCTACGTTCCGCCAGAAGCAGAGGGAGGACAAGGGTCGTGACCGTGGGGGATCGACTTCCTCCGGCTCGTCCTTTGAAGCCGGCCGTCCAAGCGCAGATAACAGCCCTGTCAAGCCGCTCAACGCAAACGCGAGACGGTCGGAAGACGCACCAGCAGCCGGTCCTGGTCCGTTGATCGGAACTGTCCGCTCGGTCAAGGATGTTGCAGACAGCACCATCCGGGGCGCTGCGAGCATATTCCACTTGCGTTCGATTAGCAGGGCGTCAAACCACTCTGACACGGAGAAGGTTCGGAAGCCACGAAGCTCCACAGGAACCTTCGATTCTGTCTCTTCACGGGACGTCACCTCCCTTCCGCCGCATCTGCTTCGCCGAGACTATCCGACACCTCCCACCTCAGAGCTCCAGGCAGCCACCCAGGAAGGAGCCAATGTCGCCAGGACTGGATCTAAGATGCGCCGTCCTGGTCTCCAGGGCCTGTTCGACGGGATCAAGAAGCACAGGGCTGAGAGGTCCGTGTCATCTACGAAGCCGGATCGGGATAGCTGGGTCGAAGTTGAGCGACCGAGTTTCGAGTGCATGGACGACGGGAAGGAAGTCATCCCCCTTCCCATCCCGTACGTGCTTCCTGAATCTAGCGAACCGTTCGAGGGTCTGCGCGTCCTGCGTCCCATGAGTCCGATTACGCAGATTGCTAACGCGACCTACTTGCCGGATCTGCTTGACCCTACTCCGAAGAAAGAACCTGTGGCTGCGAAGAAGGACGAGGCTGAAGAAAGGCAGGCGACGGTGGGACGCACGGTCCGGCTTGTCCCTCAGCGGGATACACAGCGCACGCCTCGGAAGAGCCAGCGTCCGATGAGTGACGGTGTGATGATGGATTTCATGAAGGATGAACCGAGTGGTACGATTCGAGCCGCATCCACAAGTGTGGGAAACACTCACATATCTACAGATATATCTGCTATTGCAGCTGCTAACTCGGACCTGTCAGATCTCATCTCAAGACTGAATCTTACGATTGGTGTCACACCGGAATGTTCTCCTGCCAGGCCGGGACAACGTCCTCCTCTCGACACGGGCGCGAGCCTGTTTGTCCGCTCCGCCATTACTCGCACTTGTACCAACCCGGACGCAGCAAGCCTTCAAGCGACGCCAAAGGTCCAGTCCCGAACCATTGAGGATGACGCTGCTGTGTTGTCTTTACCCACTCCGGACTTGGAGGACTCTCCTTTCACTGTAGCAGAGCGTATGCCCAGCTTATCGAACCTCAGGGGCAAGCAGAACAAGACGCTGTCTGCTGCCGCACGCGAGGAGTGGATGGATCTCTTTCCCGCAGCTCTCAGTTCAGCTCCATCAGCCGACCTGAGGGACATCACCCCTGAACCTACTCCGGCTCGTGAAGAGTCTGATATCAGGCTGAGCGCCGACCTGCAGACGATCGACTTTGCCAAAGCTGCTGTTTCCTCGAAGCTGAATTCTCCAGAGCGGGTGGGGATCGATTCCACCCTCACCTTATCTGGGGAAGGAACAATCGGTAGCCTTTTCGCAACGCCGGCAAAGCCCGAACTCGGTTCGAATGTTCCGGTCAATCAGAGGGTGCAAGCACTGTCTGGCAACGAGAACGTAGCATCGATCTCGCTCACGCCTTCCTCCCTGGAGTTCATCCGCGGCAACTACCTCGCGTATATGGCACAGGACGCGAGTCTTTCGCCGTCATCCCCGTCTGTCTATGTTTCCGCACAGGAATCCCTTGCCAAATCAACGGAATCCGAACATGAAGTACAGCGCAGCGCGCTAGGAAGGGCAATCTTCGAGGCGCTGGAGGGTGTTGCTCGCCGGGCGCAGTCACCACCCCCGGATATACCGCTTCCACCGACTCCAGAGGCGGAGCACAGTTTTTCCCTTTTAATGCCTGGTCGAATGCCTTCGAAGGATGCAGAGTTTTCCTCAGAACCGGATACGACATTGTCTACGCCAACACGGGAATCCTTCGGCGACTCGCCATTAGAACAGTCCCCTGCCTCCCGTATGTCATCTGGCACGGAAGACAGCCTCGACTTCACCGAGACATACAACCAATTGGCTGGTCCGTCCTCCCGGAACCGGAAGAGCTTCGTCAAGTATGTTGCCGGTCTATCACAAGAAATGTTCGGAGATCAAGAGTACTTGTCGTCGGTGCTGAAGATTGACAAGACATCTGCACAAGTGGACAGTCCAGCACCCGCGCCCATGGCGGTAAGCGGTGATGAAACAGAAACTCAAATTCGCAAGGGTCGCGTTCCCGTTGACTCATTCTCGTCCTTGCCTTCGATGTACAATGAACGTGTGCCAGGAAATTCCGCGCTGCTGAACATCACCGAACCGGCCTTGGAAAGGTTGTCCTTGGGTGTCAGCGACGACAGCGACGAGCAAGCTGGTCAACATGAAGGAGTGGCATTCCCTCAAAGCCAGCCCAATCGCGACTCTTATGCCTCGTTCAATTCTTATGCGTCGTCTGCAGTCAGTCCACCTTCAGAGAGTGATACCCAACAAAGTATCCCGTCCATTTCCTCATACGGAGCGATTATCAACCCTGGTGCTGCCAATCCGATGGGCTACACTACCTCTGAACGCGCCCGTCTTGTTTCGATCGACAGCAGCATTTGTCCTCTGACAGCAGAGGCCATGGCATCCATGGATGAGGATCAGCTCAGACGCCGTTTCAATAGGCAGTCAAACGACAGCGTTGCGTCAACATGGTCGTATCATGCGCCAAGCCGACCGGGTATCCCCTTCTCGTATCGTCCTAATACCAACCGGGATTCCATCCCTGGACCGCCCCCCGCTTTCCTTAACAACAATAAGCGGAACTCTCTCATGCGGAACCGGGGCGAGTCGGCTGATAGCCAGTCTGTCGCGCAAGCCTATCAAACATACGGAAGCGTTGGAGGCATCGTGGCTTCCGCTAGCAACAGTCGGGACGTTTCAAGAGATAGCATTTTCAGTGAAGGTTCGGATATGAGTCCCATGTCCATCCAAAGACGGGGTCGTCCTGGTATTGCAGACGACAAGATGTTCCAATCCGCGAATACCGGCACAGTTTTGGAGTCTATCGTCACATCCCCAGGTGGAAGTGAAGCAGACTTCAGCAGTCGTCCATCGTCTGATTCTGAGTGGCATTCAAGGGCTGGAATGGAGACTGACGATGAACGATTCTCCGATGACGACGACTCATCGTTCCCCACGGACTCAAAGCGTGCTTCGCTTTCTGACTCCTTGTTCTCGAGGGAAAGCACTTCAGACATGTCATCCGTCCCTGGGTTGTTCCACGGCCACATCCGCAAACCTCGGCCGATTTCTGCAATGAGTCAAGACTCTGGCTTTGCACCAGGACCTGATGACACAATGATGACCATGCTCAACGGTGATGTTGCTTGGACCCATCGATCAAGTATGCTGAGCTCGCCGAGTGTACACGCCGCTTTGAACAGGCAGCTCAAGGCAACAGACGAGGGCAGAAGGGTCGCTGAGGAGTCTGATATCAAGGAGAAACCATCAGACTCTACACGGACTGTGCGCTTCAGCGAATCAAAGGTGTCAAACGTGTTCGATGCCTGGCGATCTGGTGAACAAATGGAGAAAGTGGCTTTGAGCGCTTCCGGGTTAAGTGATCAAATTGGTGAATCAAGGTCTTTCTTGTTAGACAACGTCACACTGAACCACACTTTTAGCCCATGCGCCAAAGATAGTCAAACCAGCACCACCTTCAGCCAGGAAGAAGGCTGGCGTAGAGCCGAGTCCGCGTGTAATGCTTGGTGTTGGGTCTGTCCCCGATACGCCTTCATACACGTCCAGCGAGGCGGGGTCTACTTCAAGCACAGACCTTCCTAAGCTGCATGCCACACTCGGCAACGCGTCTGCTCCAAACGTGAGGAACAGCACACCTGTGGCTGCTCCCGGACGTGCACGACCTCATGGCCAGGGACATCGCCAATACAGCGGGCATGTGATCGACACGATCACTGAGGAGAGCTCAACGGCACAACCAAGTCCAAGCGACCGTTCGCGTCGAGCGTCCGTGGAGTCTGACATGGATGTTATGAACAATGTGAACAGAACCCGTCGCGAGGGCCTGGAGAAGAAACATAGCTTCGCGCAGGAACTGCGTCAGAGTCAAGTGCTCTTCCCGGGTATCGTGGAGCCAGAGGAGGTGGAAGACGATCGTTCGGAGCTTCCTACTACTCGTGAAGCTATTTTGAACTTCTTAGCCATGTCCCAGAACAAGTTCAAGCCACGGGATGACCTCCCCGCACGTCCCCGGGTTCGCTCCCGGACTCGCTCTAGGACTAACTCAAAGCCCTCGCCATATCCCTTACCAGAATGGAAGACATCGGAAGTACCTGATGTGCCAGCACTTCCCGCGACGACATCAGGCAAGCCGGCTTCGAGAGAGGAGAGCAGACCCCCTCGAGAGCCGTTGCCGCCATTGCCACTCCTGCCCAAGCAGGCCGCGTCGACCGCTCTGCCATTAGCGGATATGAAGATCTTCTCCCTCGAGGATGCAAGACCAGTACGGCCATCTGTGCTGGACGACGAGCAGATGGGTCCCATACGAACGGCGATTGTACAACGACCTCGTGTGAAGAGCACCGAACGGCGTCACGCGTTGGGTCCGGCACGCCGGTCAGAGAACGTACCTGGCCAGAAGGCCTCCCTGGCAGCAGTTCGCAAGGGCTTCGTGATGGAGCAAGCAGCCAAGCTGGAGGCAAATGACTCCAAGATGACCATCTTCACAGAGGAGACCACGTTGAAGCCTCGACGAGGAAAGCCTACAACAACCTCTACAGCAAGGGAGAACGAGACGGTGGGCATGCTTCTCAGGTATGCCATTGCCGCTAATGCAGGATCTCGATGCTTACCATCTCACAGCCCGACCGATTCATTGCGTGTTTCTCGACCCAAGCCAAAAGGCCGGCCTGGTAGCCGTGCCGCGGCCCCGATCCTCCTACGCAATTGATTTTCATGAACACTATCTGTCCTTTTCCACTCCCTGTTGCATATTTACGCTTGTTACACCATTCTGTTTTTGTGTCTCGTCTGTACGAACACTATGTTGCTCCGGAATAGCAAGTTGTTTACTCTTTTGCTAGGGAAACGCCTCTCCCATTCTGTGTGTCGACAAGAATGGGTGCGTTAAGAAGGTCGAACTTGTCCAGTTTGAAAACGTTTCTACGAAGGGCGGGAAACATGGTACAGAGTTATTCCTCGAACGCTAACAAATTTGCTAGGTATGTAATCGTATTGTAACACCTTCCATCCTTTCTCCTGCTGCTCATGTATCCATCGCGAAGAACCTGCTTGCCAAACGCACAGATCGTCGAGGCTGTTCTGATGCCGCTGCACTACCAAAGCTCTCGTCCGACACCGGTGTGCCCTCCGGGTCCTCCAGCGGTCGTTTAGGCGCCCGTATGCTGGTGACGGTGCGAACCTTCTTCACCTTCACTACTTTCTTGACCTGGACGACTTTCGGACCACTGACAGAGGGGTTGTCCTTGATAAAGAACCTCCATGGGTGGTCGAGAGCTCGCGTAATCCCAATCCTTGGGCTGACGCCCACTTGCTCATCTGCCAACTCCGTCCCTTGCTCGAGCCACAACTCCCCTTGATCCAACAGGTTCATCCCCCCAAACCCCAGGTCCACCCCAAGAGCCTGAGCAACATTCCCAGGCCCACTGCCAAGCTTGTGCCTCTCAATCTCCTTCTTCTGCCCCTTGTTCCTAAGCTTGGTCATCTCTTCCACTCCCTCGACCGGCTCCACAGCCCTAATGAGCACCCCTCCCCCCTCCCCATCAGGCGCGACAACACAGTTCAAACACCAGTGTATCCCATAGCTCCGATACACATACGCCCGCCCCGGAGGACCGAACATCACGCTGTTCCTGGGCGTGCGCGTGCCAGGGTAACAGTGCGCAGCTGGGTCGGACTGGTGGTAGTACTCTGTTTCGACGATGCGGGCTGAGAGGTGAGCGCCGGAGGGGAGATGCCGGTGCAGGATGCAGTTGAGCAGTGCACGGGCTGGGAGGGGAGCGGGCTGGACCAGGAGGGGCTCCATGGTGGTTGAACAGGAAGGGGCAACGGTAGGCTACATTAACAGTCACCAGGCGAAATTTAGCGCCCACACGGGTTGTCAACCTCAGCGTTGGAGAGAAGAGAAATTCTGCCTGGTCATGTGTTCTGGAGAAGTTATGGAAAGAACTTTAAAGAATAATGGAGATGCACTGCATTCTTTCATATTCTTCGCTGATAATATTGACACGTGACTGATAATGACTGAAATGGAAATCATCATACCACAAATACTCAGGCCAACATCATCACGTAAAAAAAATCGAAAAAATTACAAACAAGTTCTTACGTTTGTTTTCCCTGGGTGAGAGAACGGGCCGGTGGCGGACATCCGCACCGGTGTAGAGAACGTTCGTGGACGCGTTGACGTCGTCTCAGCCCCCTTCCACGCCATCTCCCAACTTGAAAAGGTCGTGTGCAGCACGACCCCCATCAACTGAGACGACAAGCAACCTATCTCTGACGACGTGGACATACCCAACCGACAGATCTGCAATAGGACACCAGTTCACCAGCTCTCGCAATGTCGTCCGAATACAAGCCCTTCCTCACACCGGTCTACGTCGCCGCCTCCCTCGCCGGTGTCTTCTTCATCCGCGTACACATGACCACCAACAACGGCGGCGACAGCCTCATCCAAGCGTGTGCCACACCCCCAGCCTCCCGCCTCTCGCTCTACACCCTTCCCTATCTCCCCGAGCCCGTCAGCGGCTTCCTCTGCATCCTCTCGGAATTCTTCCTCACCGCCCTCGAACCTAACACCGCAGCCTGGAGAACGGTCTATGAATGTCTTGGCTCTCTCGCCGTTCCCGCAGCAGCAGGATGGCTAGAAGCAAGCAGAGGGAACCGCAGTCTCTGGCTAGCAGCGCCCTGGCTCTGGGGGATCGCCTACCAAACCCTAGGAGGGGGGATAATCATCCCCCTCCAGATGCTTGCTATCATCCTCACTGCCGACGAGCCCAAGCGTATCCGGCAAGGCCAGATCGCCCGCGCAGATGCTGAAGGAGCGCTGCTCGGCCTTTTGCTGGGGTACGTAGCACCGTCGTTGTACCTCGCCCTCCGTCCGGACTCGCTCATCGCCGCCGTGTGGCAAGCCTTCCCGATCTACATATCAATTATCAAGGTCTTCTATTCTACTCTACGCAGGCTCGTGACTCGCAAAGGCGCGACGCTCGACGGGTACTGGGCCACTCAGGTCACCTACGGCATCTGCGGTCTCCTGGGACTCGCCTCCCACCTACGCGTCGTCTACAGTATCATCAGTTCCGTCAACTTTATCGGAGAGCTGCAATCCATGTTCCTTCCGAGCATCTTCAACCTTCCACCCGGATCGTCGACCAACGCCGCAGCGTGGCACATGCTCAAATGGGACAACGCGCTCATGTTCGGTTCATGTCTCGTCGCCGCGCTCTGGCTGAGTATCGAACTTGGAAAAGGGCTAGAAGGCCCGACGACGATCGCTTTCGTCCAGGGTATCCCGGCGTTTGGTCCAGGGCCAGTGATGGCCGCCGCGTGGATCTGGCGCGAAAAGGGGCTCAGGGAGATGAGGCGGGACCTAGATAAGCTGGAGAAGGAGGAAGCAGAGAAGGAGCTGAACAAGGGCAATGTGGAGGCGAAAGCGATCAAGGCTAGTGCTGTGGAGAGCGATGCGGGCAGCGGGGTTGAGACGCCCTTGAAGAGGAGCAAGAAGAGCAAGACCAAGCCTAAACGGCTTGACTGAACGTCGGCCCTTCGCCGGAGGGTCACGCGAATACTCAGCGCTGCAATTAATGGCCCACACCTATGGTTCCCGCGACACACTTGCAGCCTGGACAACGGAGTGACGGCCGACGATCCCTTGCGTATCCCTTACAACAACGTTTGTCTATACATTCATTTGCGGACAGACACGACCCAGTTGTCTATACAGTCGGACCCGCGATTACACATACACCATATTAGGCATAGCCCCTCTGTAGGCATAGCTTTGCAGGTCCACCGACGTGGGAGTCAGGAAATGATATGGGCCATTAAGCGTACCTTGGCTTAAACATAATGCATAGCTCAGGGGAACTAGTTTCCCATATATATGCTTAACAGTTTGGGCTCCACGGACTCCAATTTTGGTGGAAATCCTTCCTGGGCGGCTCCTATTTGTCCTTTAAACTCAAGCGGAAGCAAATATTTGGGCTTAATGATTGGCCCGGGTAAATATTTCGGCTCCGACGCAGCCATGGTTAAGCATGGCCCGTCCTTAAGCATGGCTTATAGTGTCCCCCGAGCCCATGCTTAGTTGCGGGTCCGACTGTATTCGTTTGGTATACCTATCCCATTTGAGGTTTGAGGATCTATTCTTCTGGTTTTGCAGGAGCTGTTTGGAAGTCTAATATTTTAATACAAATGCAAACCTTCTCGCTTATCTGCCGAGGCAGCATATGCATTTCCGTGCCTGCGCAGGTCCCCCCGCGGCGAAACCACCCGGATCATACATGGGGAGCAGAAGCGGTACATATATGTCGCAATGGCTAACAATGTCTGGGATTATATTGCCCAAGTGGGTAAAGAGATATTGGATCTGAAAATAGAATCCCAAGCCGAAGACTGAAAGGGTTGTTATTTGAGAAGGAGTAATTACATCACTTTCGATTCCAAAGAAAAGAAACGCGTTTGGTGTTCAATCAGGTTTCCAAAGGTGTACATGAGGCCTGTGGGGACTTCGTATATGGAGAGGCTCGACCGAGAGTGGCCCAGCCAAAATACTGATATCCCTGTCAGAATGAGGGACCTTGATGAATGTACGTCGCTTTCAAAAACCCACGTGCACAACAAATGCGATACACTTTACATCAGTCTATGAATATGAAAATTATCTAATAAAACGGGGAAGAGGACTGAGGAGGCCAGTGAGGCCTCCTCTATCTGATCGATCGATCTGTGACTCGCGCTCATCGTGCAAGGTACTGCGCAACCTGCTGGAATCATCCGTTTAAAAGTTATCATTCCAATGGCAGAGAACATTTGCAAAGGTCTTCTCAGTCCCAAGATGGACGGTTTCGAAGCAGTATCGAGTTTGGCATACATAACATTAAGAGCATTGGCTAAACCTTTCTACAAAAGTTCTGGTTGTCAATATCAAGATTGAGCTCGATATATTCTACAGCCCAGCTACAGTACTTTTGAGAGCAGTGACATGCAAGCTACACACATGTTCGGCGGACTCTGCAGCTGATTATGGTATCGCGAGCAGCCTCGCCGAGGCCCCGATACTTGAGACCAAGAATGCGCGCAGCTTTGGTTGTGTCCGCGGCGTTTACCAAACCTCTCTTGACGCCAGGGCTCCCACGAGGCATCTGAAACGAGCTTTCAACGGTCTGTAATGAGTCGTAGACGTCTTGCCATGCGAAGGGACCGGCAGCGATCAAGATCCTTTCCCCACCCGCCTTGTCCTTCTGCAGGGCGAGAACGTGCGCCATCGCAACATCGCGGACGTCGATCCAGAATCCTACGAACTGGCCGACCTGATTGGTAGGCCAATCTTTGAGAATCTGGGAATAGAGAAAGTTTGATGTATAGTTGATCGTCTACGTAATAGTGAGTCGACATAACCGCAAGGACATGTATGGTAGCACTGACGTTCAAAAGCATTGGACCAAACATCTAACATTGTCAGCTACACAATGGCCCCGGATGGAGATGAATTTACCCACAAAAGGAGGAGTAAGGGATACGAGATCCCATGAAAGAGGCGCGTTGTTCCTCATGAAATCCCACGCAACACGTTCAGAGACCGTCTTAGCTGCAAAGTAGATGTGATGTGATGCGGCTCTCTCCCTGTATTGCTCTACCAGGCCCAGTGAATGGTTGTTCCAGTCCAGCTGAAAATTATGAATATATTGTAAACAAAGGGAAAATGTCACGTGAAACTCACCTCATTATAGTTATATCCTAGTGGATGAGGTTCCAGGACAGCATCGAAGGACGATGTCAACACTACACGACGAACATGCGTCCTAGACTTTCAATGAGCCGGGACAGCAAGAGCAAGAAAAGGATACATACCCGCAACGACGTATACTATGAAACAGGCTCATGACGCCCTCGATCGTGGTTATGAAAACTCCTTCTCAAACGGTCAGGATCTAGTTCACAACAGATCATGAAATCCCTTTACCTTCATAAGTCCCTCTAAAGTCGACTACCGCCGCCGTGTGCACAACGCCGTCAATATCTCTGACGGCCTCATCAAAGGCACCTTGCTTCTTCATGTCGGGAACAACGACATATTGGAATCGGTTGCCGAACGGTGTCAAGAAGCGCGCAAGCAGCTCTCCTTTCTCTCGCGAACGCACGGCGCCTCGAACCCAGTATCCCTGCCGAAGCAGATCCTGTACTGTCCACGAACCCAGAAAACCAGTTGCTCCTGATGGTTTTGGGTGAATGCGATGAGACAAGCGAGACAAAGAGGCATACCCGTAACAAGAACTCTGCCTGAGGCAGGGATGACGGGCATATTGTGACTGTACTACTCGCAATGCTAAAGCTTGAGTGGTGGGCTCCGAGGAGGATGCACGAGAACTGTTGGATGCGCCTTTTATGCTTGGGATCTCAATGCTTATCGAAGAAGTCGAGGGACCAAGTGGAGTATGATCATGACCTAAGTCGCCGCTCACAGCCTTTGCCAAAGCGCAGAATAAAGAAGCCTCAAGGCAACGAGGATGAGGTCCCAAAGGGAGCAGGAACAGAGGAAGAGAGCTTCGTGGAGGTGGAGCAAGCAGAAATCAAGAGGGTGGAACGAGAGTTGGAAGATCAAATCGCGGAACTTCGCTTGAAAATCAAAAGTTTCGATATTTGGCCATCGAAAAGACGCTAAATATGCCTGTCAGATCCTTCCTGAAGGTCAAGTCGTGCCCGATCTCGTCACGGCCACTCAGGCTCTGACTAAATTGTTCAGCTCGCATAAGCGAATTCACTTGGCCAAAGGAGCTGGGGCCGGAATGACCGATGACGGAAGCTGGAGAGAAATGGGAGACAGAATGTGCTTGCTGACTGGAGCCACAGTTGCATCTCGTCGAAACGGCTAAGGCACGACCGCTAAGCGCTGGTAAGAGGGGTTCTGCCTCTTTCGGACGGTATTCGACCCTGGTAGTAATACTAGTTCGTCCGCCATATACCGGGGCGATGGCTGATGTAATGCTACAGGACAGCCATCTTGACAAAGAACCGTTACACAACTAGCCTAGGGCCGTGCACTGCGTCGTCGCAACGTCCATTTAAAGAAGAGACCTCGTCTTCATGCCGCTTCTTGACAGGGACCTCCGGCGGCTAACGGCGCCAGTACCTCCGATCAGCCTCGATTGGCGTCCGATAGGGGATTCCGGGCATGCTTAAAGGCGGAAATCGGGGAAGGGCTTCTCGTACTGGTGCAACGGCAGCCAGCAACCAACACCTGCAAGTGCATAGCCCCTTGGGAAGCTGAGATGTGAGCCGGTGCCATGTACAGCCCGGCCCGTACTGTATTCTGCCCTGGGGGAGACCCATAGCGACAGCTTCCACTGGATAGACCGGCCGAGGCGAGTCGAATTCTTGTCAGACGTGGATGGAACGGTTCGGAGTGGAGGGTCGGCCTCGATCAATTCAACTTGTCATTACCTTGGTCAGCACCGCCGCATCTTGTCTTCTTCCGTCGTCTCCACAACTTTCTGAAACTTTCTCGATTCGTTTATATTTGCTCCTGCTCCAGATAATTAAGATCGCATGCGGTATGGAGACAGTAGGGATAAAGAACACCCGCGGTCGACAAAGCGGTTGCCCATCGTGAGTGTCTCACGGATCACCATGACCGTTACAGTTGCGACATCTGTTCTCTCATCATTTAAACACGCCACGGATTCAAACTAGGAACGTAACACGCCCAAAGTGAGCCTCCCTATCTGTAGGGGGAGTGTCAGATCTGAGACGACAATAACAGAATCAATACCACCAGGACCTGTAGATTCGCCCTGGGGTCTTCCCAATGCACCCCACATCAGCAGGAGAGCGATGTACCTCCCTGTGGTCATAACGCAGCAATACACTTTTGGTCCAGTCCGAAAGATTGCAAGCGTATCCAGGTAGAAGTGACCATTCTATCTGAAACCTGCTGTCCAACTGGCGACCGATCTCGTGGATATATGGCCTCACGACTCCCCATCAAACGAGGAAGATATTACGAAATAATTTTCTGCCACAGCCTTGCCGGGCATCCATGTTCAGCTCACCCACGCCAGCGAAGCTGACTAAACGGACGACAGTCGAGCCATGTCGAGCAGTATATCAACATGTTTGAAGGTGTCATCAACGATGCTTGTAAAACATCAACAAGAAACCGGCAGATCCCAACATCTCCTAACATGTCAATGTTATGGAATCAGCTCATCTTGACCATTCGGCTCGATTTGCATAAGATCTTTCTGGAAGACAATCGAGATTCCCAGGTGCGATTCGGATGAACGCTACTGAGGCGAACTCAGATAATGGGAAGTTGAATATGGCCATCATCAAGATGTACTGTCCATAAACGGGGCACGATGCTCACGCTCCATCGGGGTTGTCAACGGCCATGTTGTGACACTAGAGTACTAGTGGATGGATGCGCGCAGCCGGCGGCATGTCAAAGAAGAGGCAGTGTTGGATAAAATGGATCTTTCCGGTCTTTCCTGCACGCTTTCTTGTGTACAGATTGTTGTAGTCAGAATGCCTATCATCGCATCTGTTTGGCCCGATTTTCCCACGCACAAAGACTCGCGGCTTCTAGCGCCTCCTTTCCTTTCTCCTGGCATGACTAAGCTAGCTTTGTACATCCCTCTTCCGTCATCATGGACCGCAGATCGCGTCCACGTTGCCTAACCTCTCTGCCTTGACCCTCTCTGCGTCTGCCAAAGCCGTGTCCAGGTCCCTCGCATACCACACACACCACAAGACTATCAGCGTCATGAGCACCCAGATCAAGTATCCTCCCAGCAAGTGTAGGTCGACAGACCATGCGAACAAAGAGGATACGAACCAGGGGGCAATCGCACGCGCACCCGCAGCAACGGTTGCGCCGAGCGCAGCAGTAGATGCGAGGGCGGAGGGGGCGGGGGTGATACGTTTGCACAGGATGTAGGTCAGCCTGCCGGAATGGAGTAAGTTGAGTGGGGAAAGAGGAGGGAGGAAAAGGAGAGTTTAACCCACGGGAAAACCATCGCCGCAACCCTTCCCATAAAAGCTAGTCCACAGCCGCCCACAACCGCTAAGGCGCCCGCGTCTCCTCGGTCCTGCTCACCCATGATCCCCCGCACGACGTTACTTAGCACCGGCGCGGCTGGGAACATAAACAGCAGCACAGCAAGCACGACGGGGTACATTCGCATTCCAAAGCGGCGCTGGATACGGGGAAAGATAAATATTTGGATGCAAGCGCCTACAGAGCCGGCAAAGGAGAGGCAATAACCAATCTGGATATTGGAGAGGGATAGACCGCCCAAGGAAATATTGGTGTACGAGTAGAGGATGAAGACGATATCCCAGGCCTGGTGCGCATGGGTAAGGAGATATCGTCATCAGACGGAAGGAGACGCACTTGGTTTACGAACATCATCAAGAATGTACACGCCATGGCCTTGACCATCCCTGGTGCGTTGACGAGTTCCCAAGTCGTCCATACCCTGTCCTCCTTCCGGGGCAAGATCCCCACAGCTTCCTGGGGGAACTGTTCGTCCATCGCACCATACGTACGCTCCGATGTGTGCAAGTGCTCATTCGCCTCCTGCCTTTCTTCTGCGCGCTCCTGCTCAGTCTGATTAGCCCGCTTAGCGCGGATAGCAGCAGGGAGTGTCTCCTTCAGCAATAGTGCTGCAGAGGCAAGGGAGAGGATCATGATACCGGCGCTGATGAGGCATGGAAGGAGATAAGGGTTAGCCTGCCAGAATGGCGTGTCGAACCAGTGGGGAAGCTGTTCAGCAGGGCGTGAGAAGGTCCCTCCAATTGTTGGACCCACGATGCATCCCACTGCCCACATTAGGGACATGAAGGCGAATGCTATCCCGCGCGCTTGTCAGCGGTGTTTTGGTAGCAAAGGGAAGAGAAGTACGGACCTTGTGCCTCGTTTGTCTCGTCCGTAAGCTCGCTCACGATACTCTGCGTGACCACCCCATTTCCGCAGAGTGCACCCATTGCCAGCCGCGCGGCGACGCACACCCACAAGTTCTGCGATAGGCCAAATACGAGATTGCAGCTAGCGAGTCCAACAAGGCCGAGGATCAGTACTGGGCGGCGACCGATCCTGTCGGAAAGCCGGCCCCAGTGCATTACCGTGAGAAGGTTGGCGATAGCGAACACTGCGGGCAGTGTGAGCGCTGCATTGGGAGCCGTGTGGCTGGAAAGGCGAGCACGCACACCCATCAATCAACCCACTGATATGCCCTACCTCCTTCTCGCTCGCCGCCCAGCCCAACTTGTAGCACATGTCATTCACATAGGGGAAGAGCTGGGTGTACGAGACAGGCTCGGCGAGCATGATGATGCACAGGACGAGGAGCTGGAATTTTGGGAGAGGGGTGGGTCTGCGCGATTTGAGGGGCGTCGTGCTGATGGAGCTGATGGAATCGGGGGAGCCGGAAAGGGGTACAGGCTTGGGGAGATCTTGCTCGAGCTCATCGTCTTCCATGTCTGCGAGAAGGGGAGTGGTCGCTCCCGATGACGCTGCGGCCATTTTTGCAGTTGGATTACTGTCCGGAGGGCGTACAGCTACACCCTGCCTTTACTCCTTTATACGAGAGCATGCTTGTACTCAGAAAGGGGCGAAGAAGGCGGCACGGAACACAGAAGTCGGTAACAGCACGCAAGAGAAGCAGGACAGACTGGAGGGCCGGACCAAGCCAGAGAGCTCCGCCCCACATGATTGGATGGCCGACGCCGGTATAGCTCCATCAGGTGGTGTTTTGTAAGATTTCGATATAGAGAGTAATGTGCCTTGTGCTGCACAATTGCCGTCGATAACAAGCAGGACGTCCAATCATGCATGGGCGCCTATGGAATCCCTGACTGGGGTGGAGATGGACCAGATAAGGATCAGGTGGCAGTGTCGTTTTTATTAATACCAGAGGAACACGGGCTTGGCAAGTTCCTGGCATTCGATAGAAGGCGCTGGTGTGTTGCAAGGTCGCCCAAAGTTCTAATGCGAAAAGAAGGTCGTTCAGATGACCTGGAGCATTGTTCCAACTTGTTGTTTCTGAATTTCTTAATGAGTACAGGAACGTAGGAAACTGAGGTAAATACCAAGTAAGGACGGTGGAGGAGGAAAAGAGCGAAGTTCTGCTGGAAAGACAGAAGGAAGACAAAATACCGTATCTAACGGCGTATAAACGCGGATGCGCGATTCAAGAACGCAACAACTCGACAAACAACCGATTGCCCAAGAACCCAGAATAGAAAACAGGAACACCGCTTCATCTTCCGTCTGAGGGTCGCCTCTGTAGCATCATTTTGACGGTTTCAGTTCGCAGGGTAGTTGAGATATTCCGCGCGAACTTCGTTGTCCCTCCAATTACGCATGTATCCGACGGGCAGAGCGACACTAGAAGCCGTAATGGCGAGGATGGCGATCACAGCGGTGAACTTCATCGTGCTTCGGCTTTGGGGCTCGGGTTTGCAGCTGAGACAGTTGGATGCGGGAGGGCGATCGTCGCGAAGTACGGTAGTGATCAACACTGTGGATCGTGAGCACCGCAGTGGGTCGGGGGAATCGGTCAGGCGCAGTTACGGGTCGGGTCAACCTCGGCGCCAAGAAAGACGGTAGCGTTTCACGAGGAACTTGGAGATGATGAGAACGAGCGTGTGGGAGTAAAGAATGTGTCGGGCAAGTGACAGCCTCAAAAGATGAAGAAATCGACAGTTGGCTATACAGCAGCCTTTGAGGAGGAGATGATAGTGCAGTAAGAGGAAGAAGTTGTGGCCATCTGGGGAAACCTGGATTTCCAACGGAATGCTTCCATTGCTGGCATTCCGTTCATTTCGGATGTTTTCATCAATGGAAACTAAGAACGGAAACAATAAGGTTTCATAGCGCCTTCCGGGGAAGCTTCGGCTCCGACACTCTTTGTTGCAAACGACTCATTCCCAATGTTTCTATAGTTATACAAGAAATGAACCAACTTCTACACCTCCCCAGCAGGTACCGGCACAGGCTCATCCAGTTCCCTTTTCTCTCTCGCTCTCTCAGCCTCAGTAACCCACCCGGGCAGCCCTCTCGTAAACCCTACCGCCCCCAGAGTAAGCAGCAACATGACCGCCCACATCAGGTCCCCTCCGAGTAGGTTATGCTGCACCGAGATCGCAAAGAGGGAGGATACGAACCAGGGGGAGATGGCGCGAGCCCCGGCGTTTACCACCTGTGCGCAGCCGTAGGTAGAGGCGACGGAGGACTTGGAGGGAGCGACACGTTTGAGGACGATGAAGTTCAGTCTGGGAAGTGTGAGTTAGGTTTAGGAAGGGAAGAGGGACGTACGGGAAAATCATAGCTGCTACTCTGCCTAGCCATAACAATATTAACGCCCCCACATACGTGCTGGGCACTAACTCCCCTCTTGGCCTGTCGACCCCCCACAAGCTGACCCACCAATGCAGTCCCGGCGCGCCTATGAACTGCAGTGCTACAACCCCCAGTAGCCAGGGGTAGAGCACCAGTCCAGTCGCGCGCTGCACGCGGGGGAAGACGAGCATCTGTATACAGGCGCCTACAGCGCCCGCGGAGGCGAGGCAGTACCCCAGCTCGAGGGGGGACATGCTTAGCCCGCCTAGGCGGATGGAGGTGTATGCCCAGAGGATGAAGACGACGTCCCAGGCTTGGTTGATGAACATCATCAGGAAGCTGCTTGCAAGGGCTTTTGCCACGCCTGGAGAGCGCAGGATCTGGATGTAGGAGAAAGGGGCGTCCTTGGTCGGAGGGGAGTGGGCTTGCGCTTCTAGCTCGGAGATCGTTGGACGGAGAGGACCGACTTCGGTAGGCTCGTGCTCGGATATCGTACCATAAGAAAGGGCCGTTCCAAGCACGCCTTTCCCCGCCTGGACCTGCTTCTGCCGGGCAGCGCGTTCGGCAAGCTTGCGGGGATGAGTCTCGCGCAAGAAGGTGATGGCACTGAGGCACGCCACGGTGCTGATGCAGGCTGCGATGAGGCAAGGCAAGAGGTAGGCGTTCGTACGCCAGAAAGGGGTGTCGAAGATCCTTGGGAACTGTTCTGCAGGACGTGAGAAGGTGCCCCCTACGGAGGTGCCGACTATAACTCCGACTGCCCACATAAGAGAGATGAGGGCGAACGCTGTTCACAGTTAGTGGGATTCCGTTGACGAGGGAAAAGAGGGCACACCTTGCGCCTCGTTCGTCTCGTCCGTTATCTCACTCACAATACTCTGGCACACGACCAGATTCCCGCTCAACGCACCACCCAGCAGTCGAGCGAAGATGGTCAGCCACAGACTGTGGGAGAATCCAAAGAGCAGAGTGCAGGACGCTCCACCGCAGAGGCCGGAGATGAGCACCGGTTTCCGGCCTATGTAGTCCGAGAGCCTGCCCCAGTGGATGATGGTGAACAGCTGGACGATGGCGAATACTGTCTTGGGTAAGCAGGCGAGCCCGGTCATCCAGCAGGAGAGGACGTACGGGAATCGATCAATCCAGAGATGAAGCCAACCTCCTTTTCGGATTTGGCGTAGCCTAGACGGATGCACATGTCGTTGACGTAGGGAAAGATTTGGGTGTAGTTTACCGGTTCGGCGAGCATGACGATGCAGAGGATGAAGAGCTGGAACTTGGGGAGGGGGGTGCGGCTCTTGGGTGGAGAGGGGACGGGGGAGGAGCATCGAGTGAGGAGGGTAGTGGGCGTCGGTGTGCTCGACTCGGGGCCGAGTGCTGTCTCGGAGAGTAGGGGGGTTGTAGGCCCGCTGTGGGAGTGTGCACTGGCGGTCATCTTGCTATTGCAATGGTTGAAGGAGCGGGGTACTGGTGAGCAGGAAGACTGAACAGCGGGGTGTGGACGAGTGGGGCAGTGGGGAAGAACGGGGAACGTGTTCCGAGTGCTCAGGCCTTAAGACTCGACCAGACATGCGGGGGAAGCAGCGGCCTTAGAGCCTTCCCTGACGTCCTTCTATTTCCTAGCGTGATGGTTGCTAACGCAGCTCAACTGTGTGCTGTCAGCATAGACGAGAAAGGCAAGAGACAAGAGGGATATGTTCTTATCGGGTCATTCTCCACTCTTATGCGAAAAGGCATCGGACAACGTGTGCCGACGAGGCCGAGACATCATACCACCGGTCATTCACCAGTTCGCAGATTCGGCCTTTGTTCGTGAGGTATTAATATTGGAGCAGAAGATGGTCCGAGGAGAAGCACGGTGAACGCTAGTGGACAGCAGAGACGGGCGCTTGGATGGCTTGAAGCGACATGCGCCTTTAGAGCGGGTGTAAGACGGCTGCCGAGCGGAGTAGATAAGCAGAAATCATGTGGCCCCCCGAAGGCCTCGCCAGGGTTGTACAAAGAGAATTGGATTTTCAGTGATAGAAATTTGTTGGATATTGCCTTGTACTCGATAGCATGATTGTAATAATAAAATAATAATAAAATAATAATAATAATAATAATAATAATAATAATAATAATAATAATAATAATAATAATAATAATAATAATAATAATAATAATAATAATAATAATAATAATAATAATAATAATAATAATAATAATAATAATAATAATAATAATAATAATAATAATAATAATAATAATAATAATAATAATAATAATAATAATAATAATAATAATAATAATAATAATAATAATAATAATAATAATAATAATAATAATAATAATAAT
>NW_024467212.1:891593-895008 GCF_000292625.1 Dacryopinax primogenitus | reverse complement strand
GATGATCATTGCAGGCCTTCTTGCAGTCGTCAACAAATTGTATTTTGCTGGAACATGGCCTGGCAGAAGCTTACAGGTATGCTCATATCATTCAAAGAAGAGAACCCCCTCTGTATGCTGCTTTCATAACTTCTGCTGTATTGGAGGTTTCTTCACTGTAGCAAGTCTCAGTTATCACATACTTTTGATGATTCATGATCAATAGTATTGACGTAATTGGCTGTGTTATTATTATTATTATTATTTGGTTATTATTATCAATAATAATAATAATAATAATAATAATAATAATAATAATAATAATAATAATAATAATAATAATAATAATAATAATAATAATAATAATAATAATAATAATAATAATAATAATAATAATAATAATAATAATAATAATAATAATAATAATAATAATAATAATAATAATAATAATAATAATAATAATAATAATAATAATAATAATAATAATAATAATAATAATAATAATAATAATAATAATAATAATAATAATGGTATGTGAGAAGAGGGAATCATCAGTTGATCAAGTAGCACCATGCAGTATGTTGCACTTATCATCATCACCATGTATTTGTCTCATCCCCAATATGTTCACTTCACTTGAGACATGCATATATCAATGCACCTGTGATATGGTGTCTGGCAGATTCTTACTGGCAGATAGATGATGACCCCACCAGATTTGCCCAAAACCAGTGCAAGTTGAGCATTGAGATCAAGCACTCAAATTAATCTTGTCATCCACAAGAGTAACTGGAGAAAGAAAAAGTAGAAGCTGTGTTGCCAAATATTGATATCAAATACTAGTAGAGAAGATGGGATATTTGGTGATGTGTTAAGCTGCAGACAGCACTGCTGGACAAAGGTGTGAGTTCATGTGGACCAACATTTTAAATCAGGGATGATCAATGGATCTATTTCATGTAGATTTATTTATATACATGAAATGCTCTTGCATTTGACAAATTCGGGCAAAGATCATTGACACACAATCTTACAATACAAACAAGTGTCACTAATGAAAGAACTTGATAGCTCTCAAGGCTTATATACAAATGAGAGTCAGGAGGTACACCTTCCACATACAGATGAGAGGACTAATACTAGTGGAATGGAATGTGAAAGATTGTTGGTGTGTGTAACCAGTTATACACAGATTGATGGATGAGAGTGAAGAGTAGTAGTACACTCTCCATCTCCACACACTTGATAGTTGCTTGAAAAGTAATCAGGATTGTTTTGGGTAGTGTACCAATGACAACTGGCTTGATCATACTTGGCATGACCAAAGCCAATGGCCTGGCCCATCTTCCAACAGCAACGCAAATAGGACCATGTATTCTCCACCTGCACAAATGATGCACTGCCATTGCCAGGTGTTGTGGCCATTGGCAACCCAATTAAAGTGGAAGAAATGCCAGAAGGCAGAGGATGCCAAGAGCCATTGCTGTGTGTGCACATCTGCTGATGCATACATGCAGGAGCTGGGATAGCTGCAGGAGTGCAGATGGGTACAGGAGGTGAGACAGGTGAAGGAATGCGGAGATGAGTGGTTGAAATCATGTCATATGCCAGTGGGGTGCCCTGACCTTGGCAACACCAGTCACCCAACACAGACAATGTGTATCCGGGAGGACCACAATAGATGTTAACCAGGTTATGGAGGAAAGAGGCATATCCATGCTGAGTTGTTTGGCCTCATCAAACCTGATCATCAGTGATCAAAGCCAGAGTATCTTCAAAATTGACCAATGCATCCAGGTGAGCTTCCACATAGTTGATGAGGGCAAAAGCAAATTGCAGATTGATGCCAGACTCAGGAGAAGAGGCAGAACTAGGGTGGGTCCCAGTGAGGGCTACCTGACTGTCCCTCAGGCATATGGTAGAGTGGGAAATGTCATTGTGTTGAATGTTGAGCTCTGCTGCAGAGGCAGAGCCAGGGTGGGTTGCAGTGGCAGTGACCTCGCTGTCCCTCAGGTGAACAGCTTTGTTCAAATATCCAGCAATGTTTTCCAAACTCGATGGTGAAGATCTTTCAGCATCCATAGGAACTGGATCGGCCATACACATCACAGCAGGCAAGGTGGACAGAGAGGATGGGTTGCCAAAGTGGAGGTCCACTTCACATGGTGCCCTTGCGGCTGCACATCTCATGTTGTGAGACAACCAAGGGATCTATGGTGAGATCAAAAGTGTGAAGCTTACCTGACCCCCCCCTCCCCAATCCTCTTCCTCTCTGCCATTGGATTCCTGCTCATTGGGCAGGAGATTGACATCCATTTCCATTGGAATGGTTGAAGAGGCAAAGAGAGATAACAACCTATCTCATGTCAGCATGCACCAAATATGATCAATTGTGGCAAGAATACTTGCTTTGAGCAATCCCACCAGTTGTTTCATTTAACTTGCTCTTTGCTCAGTTTTCTTAGTAGTAGAGGTAATCTTGAAGAGTTGATGGTTAGTGATGAAGTGAAGGGAGGGGCTTGGTATCTGCATCTGCTGACACCTGTGCAAATGCAAAGGAGACTCAATGTATCACATGATTGATATAGTGTCAGGGGACTCCAAGTTTCGACTGCACATTCAGAACATTCGAGCTTGATTCAATCCACTTGGTGACTATCAGACTTTGACAACACAGGCTAGGGTCTCCACACTGAGCCAGCTCTGAATACCCAACACAAGGACTGATGGATGCCAACTTGCATGAATTGGTAAAGCTGGCCCTAATTGAGGTAAATTTTCAATTATACTTCCATGTGCACAGACCATGCCCTATGAGTATATAAGCAGTAGTAGGGTAGTACTACTCTCCTTAGATCTGATCTCTGAGGAATCTCCACAGTCTTGTAGAGATAGGCCTAGTGTCAGGGGATGTCCCTAAAATCAATTGCAAACAGCTGCAATTGACAACAATCAGAGCACAGTCACATGGCATGACACCCCAAATGACAGCCAATACTACAATCACCTGACTCCAGGAAGGACAGATCCCAGAATGTGAGATGTCAGTCATAGATCATGCAGGACTGACCAGACCAGAGACATGAGGTGCCTGCCCTAAACAAGCTGTATAGTCAGCCACAGACTTTGCTTCCTTTTTACTTCCATACCTAGACATATATAGAACCCTAGGTATAGCCCCTGTAGCTCTTTAGAGCTAATCTCTTAGGAACCCCATGGTCCAAGGTCATTAGGTTCTAAACACAAAGCTTTGATTGTTCCAAACATGCACACAACACACACACAAATGTGCCTGTCAGCTGCCGATCCCCACTCACTCTATAACACCCCTGTCAATCCCTCTGTTTGTGAATGTTAGGGCAACACAGGCTGACTAAGTCTGCTCACCTAAGAGTGCCAAGAGTCTAAGCAGGCAACAAGGAAGTGGAGTAGACCT
>NW_024467212.1:885249-890680 GCF_000292625.1 Dacryopinax primogenitus | reverse complement strand
GGAAGTAGCTGGTATACCTTGGCATGTGCTGGAACCCTGCTGGAAGGATTGGATGGTCAGGTGACCTGCTGTGCATGGCTGTGCATGACCTCATATGACCTCATCCTTGGTCATATGACCTGATCACCTGACTAGGCTGAGTAAGCAAGATGTTCTAGCAGGTTCCACCACAGAGGTATAAATATAAGGCCTACTCTGCCTGGGACTGTCTCTTCAGACTTGGTCTCTTAGGATCATCCACAGATACCTATACTGTAGATAGGTCTTAGTCATCAGGTCTACTCCACTTCCTTGTTGCCTGCTTAGACTCTTGGCACTCTTAGGTGAGCAGACTTAGTCAGCCTGTGTTGCCCTAACATTAAGGTGCTTGAAAAGTCAATGCTTCTGGAGGATACAGAGGATCATGAGGTGAGCAGTGTTGCTGGACTGATGTGTGTCTGAACTGATGTATCCTCAGCACTTCCTATACCTGTGGCATCCCTGGGGAGGTCCATGGACAAAGGAGGATCTCCAATGCTGGCTGGAATCAGAGGAGGGTGTGGGGTTGTTGATGTGGAGGGTATGGCTTGCTGATATGGAATGAGCAGGGTCATTCTGTGTTGGTGCTTTGGGCCACCATGAACAGTTCATCAGAGGATTGCTTTGACTACTGAAACACAGTCATGGCTGATGTCTCATCATCATATCTCTCAAATGAAAATCTGCCTTTCAGGAGAGAATTCAAAAGCAGAATCAGCACTGCTCTTCAATATGCATTGATGTACTGTGGTCACCACCTGTTACACTCCACAGAGGGATTCAAAGTGGAAGAAGAAGTGGATGGCTTGATGAACTGTCAGGCTCCTGTTCTGGTTGGAGCTTGGCTCTCCAACAAATATGCTGGTTCGAGTCACAGGGTGTATTGAGTATGCAAGAAGACAGATGCATGTAGGTCTCACTTGTCACCAAACCATGATATGTTGCTGAGATGATCTAGGTGGCCATCCTGGCTGAAATGGCCAATGATATGCTGAAGTTCATCCAGAGCCATGGCCACATGATGTTAAGATGTGCCCCACCCATCTATCTATTGATCTGCCTTGGTATGGATGCCTTCAGAATCTGCACTCAGACGTTTTTATGCCAGATGTTTTCAGGGAAAGGCTATGTGCAATTTAGAGAGCACCGGATGGGTTTGTTTTGTCATAGAGGGACACAACTTCTGGGTGAACTCTGTCATGTTCTCACCCCATGGTTCTCAAATTGTGTCTGGTTCACACAACAATACAAACAAGGTGTGGAACATGCAGATGGGTGCTGCGATCAGCCTACCAATGGAGGGCCACACAAGCATTGTCTATTCTGTCATGTTCTTGCCCAACAGCTCTCAAATCGTGTCTGGTGCAGGCAACAAGACAATCAGGCTATGGCATAATGCTGACAATCCTCCAAATAGTGCCATGGTGGACTGCTCCTTGACCAACCCAACCAATCACTCAAATCAACTTGAGCTGCTCTGTTACCCCTCAGCATCTTCCTCCTCTAGTCTGGTATGTGGTGCTCATGGTCAATCTTCACAATTGCCTGTTGGTTTCTTGGGTCCAGAGAGCAAGTCATTGACAGCTCTGGTCGAGGGTGCAAAAGGTGACCTGATGCTTTGATATGATCCACACTGGTTTGGCTGCAGTCAAGGCAGGGCTTGACTCTGTCCCCTCTGGAAGAGCACCAGGCACAACAACCATATGGCTGTGAAGAGCTGAACTGCCAGTGCATGACTATTGAGTGGGAGACTGGATGGATCATGGGGCACAGAAAGGACCATCTTTTCTGGGTACCTCCAGACAAAACCTGACAATTGTACAATGGAAGACAACTTCTGGTCATACTGGGTCCCACAATCCATATTGATCTCAGTCGCTTTGTGCATGGGACAAGATGGGTCAAATGATTTTCTTCAGATGTTGTGGATGATTGAGTATGCTGGTGGTGTAGGAGATAGAGGTAGATTGACAGTCCAACTGAAATGATTATTTTGCAGTGGTTAATACAGCATCCATTACCTGCTCTGGCTGGCAGCAGTATATTGGCCAATTAACACCGGGGCAGTGTCACCTGGGCCATTGGCTGGACAGAATTGTTTTGTAAATGTATTGTCCTTTGCCCACTTGCTACAATGCTGCTGATGGCTACATAACAACCCGCTGGGACTGGCTTTCGAGAGTGCTGCAGCAGTCAAGATGGTAACATATCCCTCATATGAATTCAAGCTATCCTCCAGAGATTCATGCTTGATTCCACTCAGCACTGCATGGTCCTCATCATCTTCCTCAGGATGCAAATCCATGTACTTTGCCACACCAGCCCAGTGAGTGACAATGGCACAAGACTGGTGAATTGCAAGCAGTATTGGCAGAGGAGCAGGGAAGTCTGGGTAGTCTGATGTCAAGTCAATGGTCACATTGCCCATCTCATATTCACAAAGAGTCTTCAGTGTGTATTTGTTTGGAGTTCCCTATCAAGGTATCAGTTGAGTTGATGTTAGAGGAGAAACACTGCAATTTGAAACATACCTGAGGTTGTAGGTAGCAGCAGAGCTGATCGAACTGCTCATGCCAAAGAAAAGTGCCCATAAAAATGTTCTCAAGCCAGTGGATCTGTGGCCTGTAAAGATACATCAGCAGTTCAATATTGTCTGTCATCCGAGCCAAGACAGCCATGCAGGTGCCGGTCCACTCACACTGAATTGCCTGTTATACCCTGCATGGGTCTGGAGGCATTGCACTCACCTTGTCATCATTGTGCTGCCTACTGATGAAGCCTTGTGGAATGATGTGACAGAGTTTTGTGTTTGCCCTCATAGAAATGGAGCTGTTGCTGGCCAGAGTTGCGACCAAGCCAGCTTTGATTGAAACTTTTTGTTGACATATCCATTGAAAATACAACAAAATCAGTCACACTTAAGTGCCTGAGAACCTTCAGCAGGCCTAACAACTGAGCAGGCTCACGAACACATACCTTAGCTTTGCTCAATTCATGGCTTTTTGGCACTGATTCTGACATCATGGGATAGAAGTCTGCCTGATCTTCAAAGGATGGTCGAGATGGATGCAGGGATGGGGCTGGAGGACCAGCTCGCTTGACTGCAAAAGGACAATGTTTTAAGCATGACAGATATCAAGGTTCTTGATTGGATGTACAGATCCCAATAAAATGCTGCCACCACATTTCCCCTAGTTCCAGGACCACCTCCTTCTGGTTCTCTGTCAGGGGACATCTAATTTGCTTTGACTACAGCTTACTCAGGCCTGATTACTCATGCTGCATCAACCTGACACCAGCTATGCCAGTGCTGTGTGGCCTGTGGACTGGCTGTGGTAGGACCATGTGGCATTGCGCAGCATGACAGCCAATGACTGGCCACCAGCCAGTGACTCATAGTGACTTGGCCTATGACTCACCACAACTGGCCAGAGATGACCTGCCACAACTCACCATGACTAGATGCTTTCCTCCTTCTCTTTAGTATAAATACCCACCTGTTTAGATGATGATATCCTCAGATCTGGTCTCTGAGGAATCTCCACTGTACTTTGATAAGGATAGTACTCTGCAGAATATATCTCTGTCACCTCATCAGCACCTTATCCCACCTCTCGACGACAACTTCCTCTCTCCACTTGACTTTGATCTCTACTACATCTGGGCAGCCTCTGTCAATTATAGTGTGCCCTCACATTATCACAGCTGTTGATTTGGACAGCAATATCTCTGCGTGCAGTAGGCACTGGTGGATAGACTAGAAACCAGCTGAGGATGTGCACTCGGATCAAATCCTTCTTTTGGCATGGTTGCATAAGCCCTGGACGGCAACACATGTCCTGTATGCCTGTGTCTGATCATTGTCAAAGTGAGCTGGAGCCTCTTGAGCCAGTGCGAGAGGATAGGTTGGAAAGTCCATGTTGACTGGTCTTGGTTCAATGTTGTTGTGAGTTGCAGTGAGTGACAAGACAGGACAGGCTGGTCTGTTTCCGTCAAGTGGAAGACCCTGTGGATAATACACACTGGATTTGACACCGGAGTTTGTTCAGCCCTGTCAGGGCACACCATTGAGTGGAGGCCAAACACAAAGGTTTCAGGCAAAGCTGCAACCTATTGGGGTGACCTGACTGCCAAACAACCACTAATCATCTGAAAGCCTGACATCAGACCTCTTGGTGGTCCTTGCATGCCTGCTTCAGGATCTCTCATGGTATTGGCCATGTCAGCCACATGGAGTAGTGAGGGTGGTATGGGAAGAGGGTTGATTACCCCAATACATCAACAATTGACCATGCTCAGCATGTCACACAAGTCAGTACAGGAGAATCGGAAATGGTAGTAGGGGGGGGTTGTTGTAGTCAACCAGTATCAAGGTCAAACCACAAGGTATTGGAGTTGTAGATGACCAATCATGTTGACATTGGACTCAGGCAGAATGAAGCCATGGCTTTGGAAGTTGGTGGAGGTATTGCACATGTATCAGTGGGAGGGGATGGGATCTCGATGGTAACCCTTTGTTGATCAGGCAGAATCGAGGGGATGTCAGATGGGGAGGAGTCCAGAGTTGCCTGTCACCTAGACTCAGGCAGCATAGTGCAATGCCAGCAGAATTGGTATGGACATTGGGCAATTGGGGTGAGCCATCAGGGGTGTAGTCAGGGGTTCAGTTGCTTGTTGATGAGAACCTTGCCAAAAGAAGGGGTGTTGGGGTTGCCTCATGAGCCTTTGGAGAGATCAAGCATAGGTTGGACCTCTCAGCTCTAGGAGAGTGGCCTGTCAGCAGAGACTTTGGATACATCAGTACCAGTCATCCGGAAGTCTTGGCTGGAGCACAGCCTTTGGAGGGTACAACAAAGGGTCAGGGTGTGTCGCCAGGTTATCAAGTACCTCGGTCTTACTACCTGAGGTCAATCAACATGATCATGGACAGTTCACCTCCTTTGAGGGAGATTGGTGTTTTGGGTCATACTAGACAGTGGGATTCCTGAGAGACCAAATCTGAGGCTTCTGTGCCCTCAGACCGGTGCCTACATATATGTTAGGGCAACACAGGCTGACTAAGTCTGCTCACCTAAGAGTGCCAAGAGTCTAAGCAGGCAACAAGGAAGTGGAGTAGACCTGATGACTAAGACCTATCTACAGTATAGGTATCTGTGGATGATCCTAAGAGACCAAGTCTGAAGAGACAGTCCCAGGCAGAGTAGGCCTTATATTTATACCTCTGTGGTGGAACCTGCTAGAACATCTTGCTTACTCAGCCTAGTCAGGTGATCAGGTCATATGACCAAGGATGAGGTCATATGAGGTCATGCACAGCCATGCACAGCAGGTCACCTGACCATCCAATCCTTCCAGCAGGTTCCAGCACATGCCAAGGTATACCAGCTACTTCCATGTCATAAAGGCTTAGTCA